>NC_084823.1:13741390-13984390 GCF_958449725.1 Rosa rugosa
TCCACCTTTGACGATGGTCGCAGCTTTGTTCTGGACTCATCCACTTCAGCTTGCTCAAAATCTTGGGCTTTGGGGGCTTAGAAGATTGAGTTGCGATCGTCCGAGAAGGACCCATTAAATGAATCAGAGGTGTGAGTTGATATGTAGGAGGACCCAGTAGATCTGAGATCGAAATTTGGGGGCTTTGAAGAAGAAGAAGAAGAAGAAATTTGGTCCGATTTGCCGAAGGGCTTGAAGCTGTAATCGGAGCTTAACAGACCTAAGATCCGAGATGAGTTTTCTAGAGCTTAAAGGAAGGGTTTTCTGGAGGCCCTAATTGGAGCATATTGTAGTTTGGAAGATTCGGCAGCGGTCCTGAGGTTCAGATGTGGTCGCTACAAAACATTCTTTGCTTTTCATTCTCTTGCTTTAGTACATTCCCAGACTTATTCGAGTCTTACCGAAGAGTATCAATTATGATTTTATGGATATCTATGAAATTCGACTGATTTGGGTTGGGTTTGACCGAGGTTTGGAGTCACTCACTGAGAGAGAGAGATGGCTATGTATCTATGAATGGAGTTGATGCTGGAGCAGCCTACAATCCTCAAACCGTTAAAGAGATTTTCACAGATTTCAGGGGCTGCAGAATTGGCTTGATCAAGGCCCTAACTACTGGTCTTTTACCTTTTCCTTTATTCAATTTCTGCTCAGTAGCTTCTACTTTGCCTTGAGAACACCTAGAAATGTAATTGATGATTCTGGGGTTTATGTTGATTTGAAGTTGAATTTTGAATTGGAAATTACCCTATTTTTGTCTCTTGTTGGGTCTAGCTTTTTTGGAATTTGGTTTCTGAGATAGCTCAGGAAGTAAAACTACCCCATTGAGGTGCAGTTCTAGGCTGATGGGGAAATATCTCTTTTCATGCATTTTCGAATTGAGATTTTGCTTATTTGGTTATTTGTGTTTTGTATCTGAAGAAATAGATAGAGGAATGGTGAATTGAGTTCATTTGAGAAACTGATCTATAGTCAGAATTAGAGAATTTGGAGATATATAGTTGCTTCATTTCATAACTTTGTTAATTAAAATGACTTCAATGATTGTTGGATCTGATATTACTTTTTCTTTCTTCGTTTGTCCTTAATATGTCAATTTCCTTTACCTGCAAAATGACTTCTGGAAAATATGGAGAAGTGTTATGGAAGAAGAGAGAAGTGACGGAGGTGAGATGAAAATTTGTTTTAGTTTTTTTTTTTTTAAAGGTTATTTTGGGAATTTTTCCCTTCTTGTAGGTTGAAACTCTGAAAGTGGGTCATGCTGTCGATGCCATGTCATTATCTGACGTCACAATTTGATGAATTTCTAAGAATTGGACATGAATGATGCATTTGAGAAGTCCAGGGATGATCTTGATTAAAAAAAAAATCAGGGACTAACATGATGTTTGCCCCTAAGTTGGAGGAGGCAAACTGAATTTAGTCCAAGATTTTATTACACAAACAGAATCCAATTACTTCCTTCATCGACTGCTCAAAATGTGCATTGTCACTGCCTATCACAACATGATGAAGCCGAGTTTCCAGAGAGATTGATGCTTACAACATGTCTACTTCCCTAAAAGCTATTTCAATACATTATTCCAGTTTGTGCTAATGACCGAGTGGAGTGAAAGTTAAGTCTCCTTGATGTAGTTCCTTCCAACAAAGGTGAAAATACTAGAACGAAACGTGTTTCTGGGTATCGGGAATCGATAGATAAGTTGCAATCCTTACTGGGTAGAAACCAAAAAAAAAAAAAAAAAAATCACATAGAACTCACAACTTTGGTTACGCAGTGAAAACCTCAAATTTGAGATTAAAAACACTGCGGGGCTCTTACTCTTGAGAATCCAAAATCAAATCAATTCACTAATGATGAAGGATATGTTTCTTTACAAACACAATTAGCACTATACTCGGTTACAATCATTAGACTAACTAATGAGGTGTTTGTCTTGAACCTTGACCGCCTTCTTCACTTGAACGATCTTCAATTATCTCTCTCTTCTTGTATCTACAACTTCTCTACTGATCTCGAGAGAATCAATGCATATGAGTGAATGAACAATGAGACACTTAGACACGGAACACGTGTTTCATGAACTCCTATGAGACTCTATCTAAGCAAGTAAGATGCACAATAATTCTTGCGTCAAAGGCGTATCCAAATGAACGCTGCTTTTTTGAATATATTGAGGAGAAAGCAAATCTTCAACAATCAAGACTTTACCCTTATTGGACTCCTAATAAGAAAGGTCTTTTAATAAAAGATATCCAATTAAACTAAACAAATCCTAAATCAATTTAGATTTCAATAGTGCGACTTAACATGTGGGAAATATATTTGCACGATAAAGATTAAGAACCAGAAAGATACTTTCTTAACGCAAACTTCATAAGAGCTAGGACAGACTCGGTGCATATGCTGACTCATGAGATGCAATTACCTTTAGGGATTCTCCGAGACCAGTTTGTAGGCTTCTTCAATGTTTTGTATGGGAATGTCAACACACCAAGTACAAACCTTGTACCTACAAAGGCCTTCCGTAGCTACCTTCAGATGAAATAGACCTCCCATAGCTACCTTCAGATGAAATAGGCATCCCCGTGCCAATGAGTGAAGTTCTCCTCGTACAGTGAGTAGGAAGAATCATGCGGAATGTCCAATTCAGAATATTCGGTGCAGACACCCTGTAAAGCAGGAATATGTTATACCAGCTTGAATACTTCACGTATGCATCTCCTCGACAATCCCCTGCTACAATTAACCTTGCAAAATCCTCCACCAGTCCACCACTCACATGTACCTAGTATGAAAATAAGTCCAGTTAGCAATGAAATCGTCCATGCATTGCAGATCCAGTAATGAAATATTTGACCTTCTTTCCCAATTGCCCACGTCAGCACCGCCACCCTCACCACCCCTCTGACTTTCCACTTCTTCAACCTATATAAGTATATAAGGCCTTCTCCAACCCCCTAAACCAAAATGCTAAAAGACCATTTTTTTTAGCCCAAATGGTCTCCAACCCACCCAATTTAAGGGTTAAAGTGCCAAAAGCTAGGGCTAAAGGGCAACCCAAAGGGTTAAATTTAGCCCTAAAGTTTGCCTTTTAGCCCTTTAAACAAAAGGGATCAGAAATGGAGGCCCACGGGTTGTAGTGGACTGTGACTTAAGCATGACGTCAGCAACGGCTAGTTGCTGACGTCAGCTAGCCGTTGGGTTTTAT
The DNA here is from genome assembly GCF_958449725.1 of Rosa rugosa. NCBI lineage: Eukaryota > Viridiplantae > Streptophyta > Magnoliopsida > Rosales > Rosaceae > Rosa > Rosa rugosa. The sequence goes on from NC_084823.1 coordinate 13,744,642, forward strand.
TTTTATTTATATATATATATATATTTTATAGCCGTTGATTTGTTTGTTTGTTTTTTTATTTATTTAACTTTTACATTATAAATACATATCACCTCAACCTTCTTTTTCACATCTTCCTTCTACTTCCTCATCTATATTATTATTAATAGAAGAGGCTTTGTTAGCCAAAACTGAAAATTTTGACAAATTTAACCCTGAAAGATTAAAAAACTTTAACAATAAATTAAATCACAAGGGTAAATAGGACAATTATAAAATAGATTTTATTAAGAAAATTGAAAAGAAATTATCCCACAACCTCCACTTTTCTCTCCCACTATTTTCTCTCTGCAATAACTACCCATTGAATCTATTTTCTTTTGCAGATAAATTTTTTTTTTTTACAATTAAAATTTTTTTCTTACACATGCAGAGCATGTAATTGCAGACTAGTATAAAATCAACTAAAGATATTTTTGATTATCTTAAAAAAAAAATACAACCGGAAAAATATTTTTTATCATAAAAATGATTTAGCTTACTATAAGTAAAAATCTGATAAAAAATAAGAACATATATATATAGAGCGAGGTTAGGGTTTAGGGTCACTTTTCGGTCGCATATCCACATCTCGACCATCTAAAATGTTAAAATATGTTTTAGGGCTATAATTTAGCCTTGACGGGTTAGAGATAGATCTATATATATATATATATATATATATATATATAACATATCTAAAATGTTAAAATATGTTTTAGGGCTATAATTTAGCCTTGACGGGTTAGAGATAGTTGATGTCACATCGATGAATAGTACAGAATTTCAGGGCTAAAATTTAGCCCCACGACTATTTTTAGCCCTTTCAGTTGGAGCAGGCCTGACACTCTCCTGCTCCTTTTCTCTCCACCAACACCAAATCCACACAACCTTACAATTTGGAGTGAATTCGCACACGATAAAAGTAATGAGTTACAGTTCAGAAGACAGCAGCAGTCCGACGACGGCCGGGAACGGCCGCAAGTTGAAGGGAGTGCGTCAAAGAAAATGGGGCAAGTGGGTGTCGGAAATCCGCGTCCCCGGCACGCAGGACCGCCTCTGGCTCGGCTCTTTCTCCACTGCCGAGGCCGCCGCCGTTGCTCGCGACGTTGCTTACTATTGCTTGCATAAGCCTTCGACTCTGGAGGGCCTCAACTTTCCTACAATCTTGCCTTGTTCGGTTAATCAAACGGCGGACATGTGGCCGAGGTCGATACAGAAGGCGGCTTCAGATGCCGGCATGGCTGTTGATGCTCAGCTGATCAATGCTTATAGTAACAGCTCGTCGTCTCCGCAAAACGGGAGACAGGCCAACGGAAGTGAGCCACGTGGAATGCAGAGCGGCGGGTGTTGGGACGACGCCGGTGAGAGTTCATCAGCCACTACCGGCGGCGTGGCGCTGAGTATTTCGATTGAAGATTATCTCTAGACTCTAGCTAGCTAATAGTAGAAAAATGTTAAGACTATCTTTTGATCGGTTGACGGTTTTTCTAAGACTGTCAACGTTTGGCTGTCTTTTTCGACAGCGGGAGGTGACGCACGGAGTGGCATCATATGTATTAGCTTGGAGCTTACATGTTGTATATGTGTATATAGGGGTCACTCAACTTGTGGGTGAGTTCTGTACCCCAGAAATGGAAACATAACTGATAATGATTTAAAATAGAAAGTTGGTTTTTCAAGTTGAGCCTTGACTTTGACCCCAAAAGCCAAAACGAAACTGAAGAAGAGGTAAAAAAAAGTGAAAAACTAGGTCGATCGGGTCAGCTATGTATGATCAGTGATAGTTGTTGGTTTGAATTTCAACTCGATCCTTTGGGTACTTCACACGTGAGATATTATTAGTGAAATGGGGGACAGCTCCAATACTCTGATCTTGATATACATGATAGAGTAGATTCGAAGACCACGTTTTCATTACTGCTTGATCTTGCTTCAGAGTTGTTGTAGAAGAGACTAGTTCTTCTGTGAAATTCTTCCAATCTGTAAACGTGCCATAAGATATTACAACTACAATATTTCACTATGATCTATATGTAAAGTTCTATTTCAAAGACTATGGGTGTAGGCCGGAGTAAATATTTTCTTTAGTAGTTAGATTGTACAAAATAGTTCAGTTCATCAGCCACATACTTTCGGTCATTTTATTCGATTTTTTTTATTGACTTGAGAGATTTAACGTTAGAAATAGAAACTATATATTACCACTTTGCTAATGGCACGTCTCCAACTCAAATCATCTTAAGAGCTGCTTGAATGAGATAAAATTACCGCACAATCAAAATACATCTTAAATATATGAATTTGCCAATTTACATCTTAAATATATGAATTTGCCAATTTTAACTAAGTGAGTTGGTTGCACAGATTTTTACACTGAAGTGTTTTGTGGAACCAACTTCACCTAACTAATTCTTGATGAATAAGAGCAAAGACTAAAATATCACACTCATGAGTAAACTTCATGGGAATGGAACCCCTTGCCGATCCAACTCCACTTGAACTTGATTGGTAAAACAGAACTCACTACATTACAGGCCAGTGTGTTTTTCGTATGCACCTCAACTAAATATTAAATCCTAGTAAGGAATAAAAATTGTAAGTCTTTTGTGGAGACCTAAAGCTCTAGTAGTATCCTTTGCATGAAGAGAAGATTTTGGACTTCCCCTGTTTCACCTTTTAAAACATCAGTATCCTAAAGATCAGATATGTGCTTTCAGATTCTTACGGAATTTTATTAAAGCTGAAAAGATTTTATTACACAAACAGAATCCAATTACTTCTTTCATTCGACTGCTCAAAATGTGCATCGTCACTGCCTAACGCCACAACATGATGAAACCGAGTTTCCAGCTGAGAGATTGATGCTTACAACATGTCCACTTCCCTAAAAGCGATTTCAATTCATTATTCCATTTTGTGCTGATGACTGAGTGGAGTGAAAGTTGGACTAACAAGAAGTCTCCTTGGTGAAGTTCCTTCCAACAAAGGCCTTCCATAGCTACCTTCAGATGAAATAGGCCTCCCCGTGCCAATGAGTGAAGTTCTCCTCATACCGTGTGTAGGAAGAATCATGCGGAATGTCCAATTCAGAATATTAGGTGCAAACACCCTGTAAAGCAGGAATATGTCATACCAGCTTGGATACTTCACGTATGCATCTCCTCGGCAAGCCCCTGCTACAATTAACCTTGCAAAATCCTCCACCGGTCCGCCACTCACATGTACCTAGTATGAAAATCGGTCCGGTTAGCAATGAAATCGTCTATGCATTGCAGATCCAGTAATGAAATATCAAAGAAGGCAACAGCAAGTACCTCTCTTTCTTCCTTCCATTGCATTTCAGCACCCTCATCTACCATGAACTTGCCTCTTGACATTTCACTAACAATCCATCCATGAGTTGCAATTGTTATCCCCACGTCATCTTTTACTTCTAATCTCAGTGTCTCATAAAAGTTGACCAGAGCTGCCTTTGCCGCCTAGTGATAATTCAAATTTGACACAACAAAAGGAAATCAATAGTTAATATATGCTCTTTGATTTAATTACTTGCAGAGACATTTTGATGGACCATTATAGCCCCATGTAATCTTTGTAATTGTAGTTTGACAATAAGTTCAATAACTCAAACACATGATATTCATGTAACATTCAAACTATCCCCAGCTAGTACTTCGTAACATATACTCACAGCATATAAACTCATCCGCGGCAAAGGTAACCAGCTCTCAACTGAAGCATTAACAATGACTTTTCCATGGGTTTGACGCAGGTAAGGAAGAGCAACATATGTAGGATAAACATTTCCCCAAAAATTTATGTCCTGAGAACAAAGATATTCAAAACCACAGTATTTTAATTGCTACATAAATAACTTCAAATCGTATTAAAGTTATAAACCAAAATTTTAAAGTTCTGTGTATGCAATTTCAAATCCTTACCAACAGCTGGGGAAACACAGAAGTGTCTGTAACTTCCTCAAAGCTGAACGTGTGTCCTAAGCTTACTGTGTTTACAAGATGATCCACTGCAGAATGGGAGCATTTCAGTAGGAGAAAAAGGAGTATGAAGATAGCTTTTTGAAGAGAACTAACACTAAATGACTACATTTATTTTCAGAACAAACATATAGGCCAGCAGGCCCAGAACTAAGGCACAAACCACATTCATGAAGGTGGAATAGTGTTTTTGGCATAGCATCAGTTAACCACCTATCACTTTAGTATGTAAAAGAAATGTGATGATTAGAAGAAGCAGTACTTGGTAGTACTTTCTTTTTCAGCACAGTATAAGCACTAGACTGTTGTAGCTTATTAGAAACCACCTGATCCAACACACACCAGACTGTATTCTTGAAACTGATTGACTAGTGCAAAAAGTAAAGATTGGAACACAAAGGTAATTAAAGACAAACTATTGGATTCCTCACAATAGTGGAGTGCCAAAATCATCAAATATAAAACATGAACTTCATGCTTCCCCCTTTCTATTGATTGGAAAAAAAAAAAATTAAACAAAATAAAGCTTCGGCAGTTGAAGGGAAGAGACATAAGATAACCAATCCAATTCTATTTAACTATCTTAACTGAAGCTTATTAATTCTTGATTTAAGCTGACTCATTATCATGCTACTGCTGAAACAATAGCTGTTATAGTGAAGCAGTTGTAGCAAAACTGTGCTACTTTAGGAAACTCTCTATTCAAGTGTCTGTTTATTTATAATTGAGCTTAACTTAAGATTTCACCAATTAATAGAGTTTCTTATCCAAAAAAATTCGTCCAAGATAATACCAGTGCACCACCAAATTGGGAGACATCCGGTATTACATAAGGCTTCATAACTGGTTTGATCTTTGTGAAATTCTATCTTAATTACGCAGACTAAGTGAAGGTATTTATACATTTTGGTGTATGTGGATAGAGACGTGCAAATAGTCTAGTAACTAAACTAGAGCTTAAGAAGTGCAGTCACAGGTTTGTCAAGCTTATAATACATTTGTGTTTTCAATTGATCATGATTGACATACCATGAATGCTAACTGTTTCTATAAAAGACACAAGAATATCATTAATTTATTCTCATGGTTATTATACAACATAGTATAATTAAGGACTAGAAGGAACTTGCTAAATGAAGTTTCTTCAAGAACAATTTGAGGGACGCATACCTCGGCCGTAAATGTTTATGGTTTCATTAATGAATCTCCTACAGTCCTCCTCCTTGACAACATCTGCAGCAATTATCAAGACATGCTTTGCACCCAAGAACCTTGCATTCTCACCAATCCCTCGCAGCCTGGTCTCTCTTCTTGCCACTAATACAAGCTTCGCCCGCCTCTTTGCATATTCATATGCAATTTGCTGGAAGCACAAGCCTTATATCACATCATATACATACACTACTATCAAACTACCAAGCGATGTGGTATCTATGAGATTAAAGACTTGATGCTAGCAATCATGTAGCACATCTCTTACAATTTATCATGACAAAGACCTTTGTTGGGAGAGGTCATAAGACTAATCCGGCTCTCCAAATTCTAATAAAAATAATATAAGAGAGATAACAATTAATTCTGTCTGAATTAGTCAGAAGTACAATGATTTTGTGTGCTTAATCATGCCACCGTTTTCCTCAACCCTCAGGTCCAGCCAAGATCTATTGGGACCAAGAGAATCTAAATCAACTGGTATAAGAATAGGTCAACAGTCAGCTTAGAATAATACTGAAGAACTCTTCTAGGCCAACCTTAATTGTTTTCTAGTTGAATTTCTCTAATCACCACTTCATCCTCCAGTCAACTCATGTAATTGAGTTGAATTTGTATTAGGGGGGCCTATATCACTTCTATTATATACTTTGAGTTGAGGGACCCTATAGACTTCTCTTGCTCTCCATTCTTCAATTACAATGCATAAGTCTTTGGATTACTAAATCTCATTGATGGCATAGCTTTACATAATGTCAATATTATGCAGGCTGAAATTGAAAATAGTTACCTCCCCTATGCCAGAAGAAGCTCCAGTAATTATAACCACTTTGTCCTCCATATCTTCACCATTGAACTGGTTGTAAAGCCACTCGCAACCACTGATGAAGCACAGTGCAGGCCAAGAAAAAGCCAGCATCACCAAACTTGCCGGTGGCACCACGAAATTCAGAACCGAGTTAAGCAAATCCATTAGGTTATTGAGTCCCCAAAACCCAATTAACTGACCCAAGAAGATGAAGTTGTATATCAAATTGAAAGAGATGGATGGTAGTAGTAGTATATGGTCCTTTGGCTAACTTGGTAACTGATATTGATGATCGAAATGAGAGACTGGGACGGAAGCTGGAGATAAGATCGATTCGAGTTTGACATGTAGTGGCAAATGGTGAGATCAACAGCAGTATCCTTACATGCATGAGTGTTTGTGAGAAACACGTGTTGGTTTGGAAGCTCATGTTGTGACGAATGGAACAAGTTTTGGAGTTTCTTGCATGAAGGAGTAGTAAATCTGCTACAAGCACTTCCTATTTTTGTGAAATGTAGCACCATGCTCATGACACCTGTTTGAAATCTTTCTCTTAGTTTTGGTCTCAGGTTCGACACAAGGTTTCTAAAAGCTGTGGTTTCCACCCATCAGATTTCTAGAAGCATGGCCGGTCTTGAGATTTTAGTAGAACACTAGACAAAGGGCCCGCGCGGTGCTTCGGGTATACTATTTATATGGTTAAATTTACATGAAACTACGTTATAAATATATTACATACCAAAATGAGTGTATAATGTTTAGTTGTCCCAAAAATCTGGTGCCTTTGCCAGATTCCAAATCTGGTATCTTAGCCAGATTTCCAAAAATACATATGCCAACCAAGTAGTTGTTTATGTACATTTTGCAAAAAATGGTTAGGCTTGGCCAAAACATGTCTAGGCTGGTAACTATTTACATTAAGTCTTCGGATGAGTCTTCAAGTGAATCTGTAGAGATGTCGCCCCTACAACAGAAGAAAGTAATGTAAGAGTTGTATATCTTAAATTCTATGATTAGTGTAAACATTATAAGAGGAAGTAACTGTGCTCACGTTTTCAGATTTTTGCTTGGATATAGTTTTCGAAAGTTGCTTGCCAGATGATTGAATGTTCCTTTTTTTGTTGTTGTTCCAACTTCGTCGGGTGTTGAGCTTGAGGGCTGGATGTTGTCGGGTGTTGAGCTTGAGGGCTGAATTCTCTGTGTTGGAGTGAGTGCGTGAATATCTTCATGGATTCCCTTGACAATCACATTTTGTGCAGTGCCTATTTCGAGTTCCAGCAGTTTGATTTGTCTCTCTGTTTGGAGAATTTCTGGTGGTAGTATATTTGAATTGTCATGATTTTTGTTGAGGATGTGACCCTCACATGTGGCACCAAATTCCCCTTTATGATGGCTGATGCCTCATCAGTTTCATCATTTATCAATGCAATTACCATAAATCTGCATAAAACAAAAGTACATGATATCAGGCACAAAAAGAAAAGAGAAAAAGAAGAACTTCCAACAGAGAGGATGTTTGTTAAGAAAGAAGTAACAGAGAACAAAGAATTGATACTGAACAGTCTAAACACATGCAAGTCGAACCACATGCTTATATGCCTATTATTTCTGTACCAGATACTAACAGTAAAAATGGCAGATTATCCTTGATTAGTTATATGCCTATCTAACAATTCATGGCAGCTCTGCAATAACAACAGCCAAGTAATTCACACCACCATCTCTCTCACTAAGCTCACCAATCACCTCCTTACTTACTCACCAATCAACTCCTTATTCATGACAACTATATACTTTGACAGAACCTATGTAATCAGATAAAGCTGATAATTAATCTCAACGTCTATATAAGTGTTTGCCTCAAAATCGTCTCGGCTCAAATTAGTAGCCGAGGGATTTGAAGTCCAATTGTCCTTCTTGATACGCAGGCGTGCCAACTCGCGGCCAATTGGCCAAGCGAGGTTTTGATAAGATTTGCGCTTGATCTGACTTCTTTCAAGTGACTGTGGGCCGAGGAAGGAACCGTCTCGGCCGCTGGGTTCTCTTGCCTTTGTTGCAAGGACTTTCGGCGTCTTCACCGATGTTGCTTCTAAAAAGATATTTTTGATATAGGTTGCAGAAAGTAAAGTGCGAAAAGTGAAAGAACAAGAATCTAAATGCGAATTAACAAGAATCTAAATGCGAATTAATTAAATTGCATGAAATTTAAAGAGACTGAAGAGTAAATTGCAGGAAAGATAAAGTGCAGAACGTAAAGAAAGCGATAAAAATTAAAGTAAGCTAGAGAAAGAATGAAAAGATTGATATTGTAGAGAATTTGATGTATTGATTTTGAGTTGGGTTGGTCGGGGACCTTTTACAATGAGCTAAATGCCTCCTATTTATACTATTACAAACATAACATTTAGGAAAGAAAATACAATTAGGCGTAATAAATTCCTTAATCGCACCATAATTGCATTCTTCTTGCGGCGCCATTATATTGATTTGTTCTTAAATATGCAATATTCTCTCTAATGCCTTCAAACTCAATAAAGTCTCGGCATTAATTATTCCAAAGAATAATTATCGCCGTTATTTCCTTCTCTTCTCATTTCTTCTCCAAAAGTTAATATCTAATAAAATCTCATAAATATGAAATTTATTGAGATATAATCTGTAAAAGCATCATATTTTCCTCACCTATCGGCCAAATATTTTATGGGCCGATTGACCAAAATTGGGTACAAACAATAAGATAAAGACAAAGCACAGTACTTTATAATTAATCTCAATGTCAGTGTACTTCATCCTACAAACAAATAAAACTGTTTTATCAACAATTTCAAGGAGTTTTTGTAGAATTAGTCTTGAAGGGGTGAATGAATTTTAGATGGATCTAATTGTAGAAATGAATGATGAGTTGTTGATCCCAACGGGGGTGCCCTGGTGAGCGAACAATTGTTGAATGAATTGGGATGGTGATCCACCATCCATCAGACCTGGATTTCTGGTTCCCAATCCTAAACAGCATATTAATATCAGAGAAAATTGTGGTGACTTTATGTGGTGAACTGCTCGCTTTCATTTTATTGTTCTAAATTTTCTCTCTCAAATTTTTGTTCCCGAAGGATTCTATAGGGAATCAAACATCTCTGCTAATTCTAAGGTGTACGTTCTACTGTTTTCAGAAAACCAAGCCAACTTAGAGACGTAGTCTGTAAGTTCAAGGACCAATAATAGGCTTAGAGTCCCTAAACTTCTCCCAAATCAAATGTAAAAGAGAGTTTCAGATATCATGGAAACCGATAAGGCATAGGACACCAAACTGACCATGAAAACTCAGGTTTCTAGAAGCAGGTTAAAAAGAGAAATGGCCAAAGGCAATGAAAACACTTTGATACGCCGGACCTCAAGAACTGTCAAACTTGCATTCTGTTTAGGATAGGAGAATCTAGATGAAATGTAGTATCAAAATAACGGATACGCCTAATCCTAATAAAGTTTCAATCTTAATACAGACACGAATTGGCTCAATAGTTCTTGAACTTCTTCATTTCTACAACCAAAAAAAAAAAAAAAAAAATTTGAAAATGTCGAACTTCAGCCTACACCTATGAACTATAAGTGTTTAGAAACCTGCAGTATAAACCCTCTTTTTACCCCCTTATGGTTTACTTGTGGTTAGCAGTCATAAGTATTCCACAAAGATGAAATCTGCACCCTTCTTAACCTGGAATTTCAATTCTAATAACTTGGTTAAGAAGGGTGCAGATTTCATCTTTGATCTGCATTCACATATTAATTTGGCAATCTCATGCAGCCATAATGAAAACAGGTTAAAAACGACATCAAAACCTAAAAAACAACAATGAAATCCCTATATCTAGGCATTCAAGATTGAAAATATCTAGAGTTCTTTGCTTGAGCATATAATCAGAAAGAACCAAACGAACCAAACATTAATCTCAATATCAATGAGAAAGAACGGAGAGATTGGAAATTTTGGACTGTAGAATCTGCATTTAAATGTGTACCCAGAGATGGCCAAACATTTAACTTCCTTGACAATGAATTATTGTCTAGCCTTGATTGAGCTTACAGAATTATAGTACTTGTTATCTAATATTCAGTACTCTATTCTGGAATTTTGTCCTATTATCTATTAACTATGCTAGTAGTTTTGTGCAGACTTGGTTGTGTACAACTTTCCTAGAACTGTAAGAAATAGTATCACATAAATTGAATGCTTAAGTTTTCCAGTATATGCAAATGCTAGCTATATTCTTCTGTAGGTACCCAATGCAGGAGTCAATTTAACAGTATCTCTGGCCAAGATTATGCAAACTTGATTAACTAACCCTGCAATCTCATGGTTCCCTGAAGCTATTCATTCAATTTGAAAACACTACTTCTACTTGCATAATTTTAATTGATTTGCTTTTTTTTTTTTTTTTTTCATTTACATCTGCTTTCACTAATTGATTTACTTTTGTACTACATGTTTGAGATAACAGATGATTACATTTGGAAAGGTATGAATGCTGTTTTATTTGTTACAAACATGACCTGTAATTATTTAGTGTATATTGTCTCACTATGTTGTAATTGATTTGTATGCAGGTTTTCTGCCAAAAAAAAAAAAAAAAAAAGCAAACCAAATTGCAATGCATGTCCAATGAGAGGAGAGTGTAGACACTTCACAACTGTTTTTGCAAGGTTCGCACTAATCTGTCATAAGTACAGATATACTTTTGCCACTGTGATGACATATAAACCTACTATAATGGAAGCAGTGAGGTTTAATTATACTCAATAAGCAGATACTGAAAGACAAACTGAAACTGTTGCTCACCTGAAACAAATAGTGCATGAGAATGGAAGAACATATTAACCCTTTGGCAGTGACTCATCTGCTTCAACACATAGATCAGGTCGAACCCAACTTACACAAACAACAGGCTTCCACTGTGTCCATACAGTAAAACGGGTTCAGCATCTTCATCAACCCTACTTGAGCCCATAATATTATCAACCTCTATCACCTGAAATCATGTCAAGAGTTAAAAAGGAGCATGAAAACATTAATCTCATTGCTCAGCTTATCCCAAGCTATTACATACTAAATTTCCAAACTATACCATATTAGATCTGCTTAGAAAACACATTTCACTTCTCTGGAATAACGGCGAGAAGAAGAAAGAAGAAGGGACCAAGGCGGTGGAGTTACTGTCAATGCGACAACTCATAGCAAGAGCTAGATCGACACATGTCTGAGGTAAGCATGTAAAATAGAAGAGAACCAAGGGCAAAAAAGTCACTTCACTGTTCATTTCGTTTGTCCTCTTCTCGTTTGCGTTTTAGTATATTTAGAATTGTACGAAAATAAAATTGAATACGGATGCATTTATTTTCTTCGTTTTGAAAAATCTGAAATTTTTTGTTCATTTCTAAACCAAAAAATATGGCATCGTTTAAATCACTTAAATAAGACCTCTTAAGTGCCGAGTACTAGTCTTTTCAATAAGTTAGAATTCAACTTACCTACCCGGAAGCAAATGGTGTTGCAGATAGGCTTGCACACATTGCTAGTGTTTTTGCTATTGATGATGTTTCCTTAGATGAGACTCCTGCTATTATTCAGGATATTCTCTACGAGGATTATTGTCACTGTTTTCCTGTAGCTCGGGGTTCAGGTTTTATGTTCCCTCCGATGCAAAATTCTACTATTAATAAAATAAATGAAACCAGGCGTAGGGCTGAGCCTCCCAGCTAGGCTGGGTTCCAAACCCCTTTAAAAAAAAAAAAAAGACCTCTTAAGTGCTGTGTCTGGTCTTGGACCGCGGCGAGTTCTTTGCATCATCAAATGGTCCCAGCCTGTTAGTGGTAAGATGAAATCAAGTGTCACTGGATTTATTTTTCCGTGGCAACATAGTGGGAAAGTTGGCATTATTAGTGTATTATCACTATTATGGCTCCGCGTGAGCATTATCTTTCTAGTATGTCGCAAAAATTGTAAAGCAAATGGAGTAGCCAGTTGGGCACTATTTGCTAATTGGTGTATATTAGAGACTTCTGATATTATTTCGGAATGTTCTCTTAAGGCTTATTGTCATTTTGAGTTTAGACTTTATATCCCTCCATTATATTCTATAGTTTTATTAATGGTTAAGGTTTAAGGACAGCCGTTTTGATCGAACCTTTAAAAAAAAAAAAAAAAAAACTCATGAGTCAAAATTACAGAATCGTAAGTGCCATACATATTATGCACCTGAACCCATGGGGCATGAAATTCTGGAGAGTTTAGTTTGGGGTGATGGTAGAAATAGGATAGCTTGTATTTGGGGTAATGGATGACCACCATAGATCACATTTAGCTAGAGCTGTCACTTGGTTTGGTAATTACCAAACCGATCGAATACCAACCGATGTTTTGTGTTTGGTAAACCGACTTTTTGGTAATCGAGACCAATAAAACCGAAATAAAAAATTACAGAAAAAGTTAGTTTGGTTTTGGTAAATACCGAATCTACCGATTATCTAAATATTAGTTTTATATACTATAATTTTCAATACACATACATGCATATCTATACTATTATTAAGAGAAGAGAGCTTGCTCTCCAAAACTGAATTTTTTTACCAATTTAACCTTTATATATTAAAAAACTATGAAATATAATTAATCAATAAGGATAATATGGTAAATTGTAAAATATAAAAAAAAAAATTTAAGCAGAAAATGTTATAGTCGTACGTGAAGTTTTTCCACTATCTTTAATTTCTCTCCACACACATAGTAAGTGGGTTCTGTTAGTTAAATAATAAATAGAAAAACTTTTATAATAGTATGAACATTGCTACATATACTCCATTAATAATACATGTACTTTAAGTAATCTAGTCAAAAATGGTTAAATAACCTAGCTTTATTGAAAATGGCTCAAACTTGATGTCATATGTACAAAATAAAGCTATAATAAGTAGATGAATACAAAGTTTATAACTATAAAATTGAAAAACCTATTACCGTCCATTCTAATTTATATTACAAAGAATTAGTTGTTCTAAAGTTGGTAATACTGAAAATCAAAATACCGAATTTGGTAAACATGATTAAAAACTGAAACTTTTGGTTGATAATTGGTAGCTCAATTTTGAAACCGAAAGCTTTGGTTTTGAAGTTAGTAATACCTATAACCGATTCTAACCGATCGAGTGACAGCCCTGCATTTAGTGATTTAGCTATAGACTCCATACTTCCATACCATCAATCCTAGATTCCATTATCAACTAAAACCTATACCCACAAAATAGTGATACGGCCAGGCTTGTCAATTTAGACCTAGGCAGTGCACATCACTTTCAAGACTAGAACTACCATTTCCAATAGGCCATCTAACAATTCCTAGTGTAAGAAATTATTTGAACTTAAATTTACCAAGGCCCACGTGGTAAGCAGGTGGGTCGGGCCTACCAAGCATTTTTGCTTACCTGGCCCACACCATGACTATTTACACAAATTCGATAAATAGCGTGTGAGACTGTGGTTGAATGGCCACAAGTCCACAACATATTGAATCACCGCGGTTTAATTGCCGCGGCATAGTAAATGACCGCAGTTTAATGGCCGCGGTTTAATAAGTAAAGTGGACACCGCGGTCAATTGTTAATCAAGTTCGTAAATGCCATTAGATGCAGACGTTAAAATAAGAGCTAATTTCATTTTACCTCCCTAACATTTACATGTTAAATTAGTTGTGGCCCTGTATTTTTAATTTCATCACATGTATTCTTGTACTCTCCAATTTAATCAATCATGTCCAATAATTCATTTTTTTGTCAAGTATTTTATAAATTGAAAATGTGGCTCTAATGGGCTCCTTTGTATGATGATGATTTACTAATGTGGCATACGCAAACTCTTCTACTAAATTTCTGCATGTAGTCAAATTCTTAGGCTTCCTTTCTACATTGCTGCCATCGTGGTTTGAAACTCTTCTCTTATGCTTCCTTTCTACATTGCCCGCATCGTGGTTTGAAAATGGAGCTAGCTAATAAGCCTAATACTCTTCTGCAAATACATGTCCCTTTTTTTTTGCCTAATAATTTTTTTCCTTTCGTGTTTGAATTTTTTATGAGTCCACTAAGAAGATTGTGATCCTTGGATAATTGATTGTGTTTGCCAAATATCCTTGGATATTTTAAGTTATGTTATTCAGGTGTCTGTTTTGTTTTTTCCCTTTACTTTCTGGTTCTGTGAAATAATTAAATAATTCTTTTTGTACCCAGCAAGATGATGCTCTGAAACAAGGAACTGAAATTTCTTCATTCCACAAAGATAAGATAGGAGGAGACGAAAAGAGAACTTCTTATTGGTAATCTTCGAATATCTTGCGATGAATTTCATGTGTTTAATAGCAAAATCGGTTTTCAGAGCCTGATACCGGACTCTTATCATGAATTTCATGTGAACACATAACTGTGGTGGTGGTGGTGGTGCCTCCGTTGCCAGACTCAACAGCTTATTGGCAAGTAGCTTTTAGCTTTTGCGTGCTTTTGCGCCACCCCTAATCCTTTACTTCAGTCGTCGCTTTCTACGTCTTATCATGTTTGTTGTGAGAATACTGTACAACCCTTTCTTTTAATCAAGTTTGTTTAGCTACACAACTCATGCCAGTAGCATTGATTTGTTGTTCACATATCTATATGTGGAACTGTTGTTCACATATGAGAAGCTGTTTCTACACAAACTCAATATTATACACTCTTAATTTTTATTTTTTATTGTTTTTCTTTGTTCACAAACAATGTGGCCTCATTGACGTTAATGCATGCACGACGTTAGTTCATCTATTGTAATCTGTAAAGAATTTCTCATATTTCATATGTTCCACAATTATGTATGTGTCAGTAATCAATCTACATCATTTTCCCTTATGCATCACCTTATTGCTGCATTCTCATCTTTGCATTTAGATTTTTTCAGAAATTATAGATTAATGACTTGATGAGCATTTTTTTGTTCTTTTGTTTTTTGTCATTCCAGATGTAGGACATTTTTTTATGATAAGGGATCCCTTTTTTTTGTCTTTTATAGGGATAGGCATTAGACAAACTTTTTAATTATATTTTGACATCTCAATTGTTCATTTTTTAGGTCCTAATGTGTAGATCACTTCTGCAAATTTTCAGCCAAATCGTTGATCGTTAAGGCATCCAAAACTGCAATTTACACGAACGGACCGAATCTGTCGAACCGGAACCGTCCGTATTTATAATGGTAAATTGCAGTTTTGGATGCCTTAACGATCATCAAATTGGCTGTAAATTTGCAGAAGTGATCTATACATTAGGACCTAAAAACTGAACGGTTGAGATGTGAAAATATGATCGAAAAGTTGGTCTAATGCCCTATCCCTAGAAAAGACCAAAAAAAGGGATCCCTCACTAGAATGGCCCTGTATATATATATACAGTTCCTATCCAGAGCGAGGCATCGCTCTGAAATTTCAGAGCGAGGTTAGAGTTTAGGGTCACTTTTCGGTCTTATATCCACATCTCGACCGTTTAGTTTTTAGATACTAATGTATAGATCATCTCTGCAAAATTTCAGCCAAATTGATGATCTATAAGGTATCTAACTCGTTCAAACCAATAGACGAACTAAATCTGTCCAACCTGGACCGTACTAGCTTTAAGGCAGTTATCAATGCCTTAACGACCATCAATTTGACTGAAATTTTGCAGAGATGATCTATACATTAATACCTAAAAACTGAACGGTCGAGATGTGGATATGCGACCGAAAAGTGACCCTAAACCCTAACCTCGCTTTGGATAGGATCTATATATATATATATATATATATATATATAGATTTTATCCAGAGCGGAGCTCCACTTTGAAATTAACGTGTGAAGTTCGAGTTTTTGGTCACTTTTCTGTCGCATATCCACATCTCGACCGTTCAGTTTTTAGGTACTAGTGTATAGATCTTCTCTGCAAATTTTCAGCGAAATTGATTAACGTTAAGGTATCTAACTCGCTTAAACCAATGGGCTGACTGAATCTGTCAACCTGAACCGTACTAGCTTTAAGGCAGTTATCAATGCCTTAACGATCATCATTTTGGCTGAAAATTTGCAGAGACGATCTATACACTAGTACCTAAAATTTTTTTTTTTATTTTTATTTTATTTTTAAATTTCAGAACCAGCTGCATCAAGAACGGGTAACTTCACACATAACTCCTTGTACAGTTAACCAACATACAACAAGAACGACTTCAAACAATCAATGGACCAGTTGCATGTGAAACAAATCAAAGATCGAAGACATCAACGCGAAATAATTCAATGCAGTCAATCCCATTTCTCCTCCCAGGTCATACCTTAGAAATCATATCCCTGCTCTGATACCATTTGTAACACCCCGACCCCGATTAATCAAACTGATTTCTTTCTTAATCGGAATTCAATACCAATAAGAGTCGCGCGCGGATATTACCTTTGTTTAAATAATCGGAGCTTAATACGTCGGCAACTTCGATATTCAAGCTTGTTAGCGGCGACGATGTGCTTTGGTGCTTGTTTCATCGAGTACAAAAGGAAAGGCGATTGAGGAAGTCGAAGTCAGTCGAGAGAGTTTTCATAGACGATGATAATTGATTTCCTTGAATGAAACTTATTCCCGAGCTATGTTGCTAACAACAAATGCAAGAGAAGAGATTAATTTTCTTTCTCATCAAGAGGGTTCTCGAGAGTCGATCTCGGTGATCCTCCTCTTTTCTTGATCGGACTTGGTATTTATATAGTTTCCTATTTAACTGATTTTTAACGGCCCTGATCAAGCGGTTGATTTCTATGGTACAGATTGCACCGCACAAATTTCTTTTTCTTTAAAATAATTTGCATAATTCTAAAACCTCTTAAAATCATATTAAATAGTTTCGGTGTCTGAAAATTTTCTGAAAATTTCCACAGACTCGTCGAGTCATTGAGTCCACAAATCGAAAATTTCACCTCAAGAAAGAAATTTAGAAAAATAATCATGAACACCCCATGACACCGAGATCGTAAAATAATTATCAAACACTCTCACCTTAGCTCGTTTAATATTTCCAGGGCTCACATTAATGGCCCAGATCTACCATTTTTTTTTTTTACTTTATTTCTTTATGTGTGTCAAGAAAGATATGTGAATAACTCCTTCATGACATTTATTTATTTATTTATTTTAAATACCTCGGGTATTACATTAACTAAAAAAACCTTCATATACTACCAAATAGAAAACCTTCAATATGTATAAGAACCCCTTGAGAATGACCAAAAGGCCTTGTGATGTGCCAATTTGCTGTCGCTTAACGTCCTCCAATCATTGTAATGCTAGCTTCATTTATGGAGGAATTTGTATTTTCATAGGATGATCCAAGATGATAAACTGAGTTTTGGATAGTGAATACAGGCCTCTTTGGATGTGGACCATCTTTCTCGCTACTTAGAATTGAAGCTACATCCGTCATGGTTGGTCTATCCGGAGCATTGTCTTGTACACAAAGAAGCCCAACATGCACGCATGTCATTACTTCGGATGAGGAATATGAATCACCCAATACTTCATCTACTAACTCCAATGCCCTGCCTTCATTCCATAACTTCCATACCTGAAAATGATCCCATTAATTGTTGTTAGGACTTGTCAAGACCGCAAAGTTGTTCACAACAATTACATTAAGATTTACAGTATAAACTTACATAGGCAAGGAAGCCTAGCTGTTGGTCATAGCAATAGAAGCTGACATTCTTCTTACCGCTAATAATCTCTAACACCAGGACCCCGAAGCTGTAGACATCAGATTTTTCGGAAAATATCCCACCCATGGCATACTCTGGAGACATATAGCCACTGCACAGCAAACACATTAGTACGTATCTGATAAAATTGCTTCTTTTGGTTTCTGGCTTAAAGAACAGATTCTCACCGTGTTCCAACGACCTTATGAGTATTATCTAGACTCTGTGTTTCTTCAACTATGCGTGCCAATCCAAAATCTGAGATTTTTGGATTCATTTTCTCATCTAGGAGAATGTTACTGACTTTTAAATCTCTATGTATCACCTTCACATAGGAATCATGATGGAGATAAAGAAGCCCTCTAGCAACACCCTGAATAATATTAAAGCGTGTAGCCCAATTAAGCATTGCTCTCTTCGTCGGATCTAATCAAACATTCAATGGACCGAGTTAGAGTAGTAATGTTATTCATATTTCACATGCATATAGCAAAGAAACATTGACAATGACTAGACTTCTAGCCTTAAATATAACTAGATTTCTACCCTTTAAGTGTTAAAAGATAGAGACATTTGTATGAAAAGTAGTGAGGACATAATACAGATCTGAACTGATCAAGCACACGAATTATTTGACAGTGGTGAGCATTAAACTTGCAGGGCTGAATTTCTCCCTTAGTCAAACTCTATGATAATTTTTCACTTGGTAAATTTAGTTTATGTGAGTTCATCATAACTTATGCTAGAACTTTTCAAGCATATTTATATTAAAAGCAATATAGGTAAAAATGAGTAAAGTATTGCAGCTAAAATAAAACACTTGTGAAACTAACCATATAGAAAAGTATCCAAGCTTTTGTTTGCCATGAACTCGTAAATCAGTAACTTCTCATCCTCTTTAACACAGCAACCCATCATCCTAACAAGGTTTTTGTGTTGAAGATTGGAGATCAACCGCATCTCATTCTTGAACTCTTCGACACCTTGTCCTGAGTTACTAGATAGTCTTTTTACTGCAATTTCCTTCCCTTCTGGTAGCATCCCCTACATGATGTCCACAAATTAGTCATTGTTGCATGTCTATATCTTGAACATTTAGACATGCTATATATGTTTTCTTAGCAAAGAAAATACCTTATAAACTGGGCCAAAGCCTCCTTGCCCGAGTTTGTTTGTGATGCTGAAGTTGTCTGTGGCGATTAGTATGTTATCAAAATCATATATCTTTAGCTCCGAGAAATCATGCTTTCCTATATAATCTCGAAGACCGTCCCTATGAATCTGAATCGTACTAGTTGATTCCAAGCGTCGTGCTATTAATTCGACGTGTCCTGATTTTGCAAATAAAACTATCAAACACAGAGTTGGAACTAAACAAGAAGCAACATTTGGGTAACAAACAATAAGTAATAAATTCTTATAATGTGATAAATTAATTGACCCCCTCGTCTAATTGGCTTACGCTTTTGGTTAGCACGCCACCTGTGCAAACAGAAGATTATAGCAACCAAGATGCTCAAAAATCCAATAGTTGTAAGGCTTGCAATTAACTTTGTCGGCTTTCCTTCAACTGAAAAGAAAAAGCAAAATCAACTTACAATACATATGAAAATTAGTGGTGTACGAGTTGTGCAAGAGCTATCATCATTTACCTAGTTCTGAGTGTGCTAGGCGAACGTAAAGATCTTCTTCAAAAGCTGGAAACTGCTGCATATCAAAAAGGTCTTTGAACCACACCAAACACCCTATGTTATCAACATAAGCATAAGCCAGGCATGAACAATTACTCAGGCACCGTGTCTTGCAGTCCTCGAACTTGTCTAGAGCCACAGAACCCAAATATTCATGAAAATTGGGTAATTTCAATCTTTCCAACTTCAAAAACCCATCTTTTCCCTTTGATGAGATTGATTCATTTGTGTTGGTCTCACAAGACAAGTTCCTTCGTCTCACACAACCTCCGGTCCAGTTTCTTTTACTCCATTCCTTATTTGACTTGGGTATAAACCCTTTCAAACACTTGCAGATAGGAGATTCATAAGCTTTGCAAACCCCAAAAGGTCCACAGGCGCCATAATTATCGCATGGGTTGTTCCATGACTTCCACGCAAGATACCAGTTCTTGCCAATTTCTGAAAACAAAAACCTCAGTATACCTTCGGAAGATATGTCAGCATATGTAAAAACATTCGCACCAGGAATTTTGTCAAAACTGTAAGATAAATACCTTGTTCCCTGCGGCACATTATCAACAAGAGTCCATGGATTTAGATACGGAGAAGTGTCAGAATTCGATGTGGGTATACCAATAAACCTTGATTTATCCCATGGCCCACTTCTCCAGTGGGGAGTAGATCCATTAGTCCAAATATACAATTGTGCCGGTAACTCTGCTGACAGTCCAACCAAGAATATCCCTGGTGATGGATCATTTTCACTTTTCCAAGATGTCAAGAAATTCCGTTTTCCAGAACCGCTATCATATCCCAGCAACATTCTTGGCAGATGTGTGTCACTAGGATCATTGAAACTCATCCACAAATCAGCTCCCATACCATCTTTGACTATGAAGTTTCCATTATCTAAGAGAACTGCTGATGAACAATTAGATATATTGGCTGACCAGACAGAACTCTGTTTCCCATCTACGAGCTCCAGATTCCCATTGCTGCCAATGCTCAAAGTAGCCAAGGTGTCTGTAGCAGCAAGAGGATTATCTCTGTTAGCCACCCATACATATTTACGGGGAAATATACTTTTGTGCCACAACCCCACATACTTATTAGCAGAACTATTAGGACTGAAGAAGCCCAATTCGAATATTAGGCCAGGAGAGACTAGAGTTTGTCCCTCTGCTAATGGGTGTGAAGGAGTTATGTTGTATACTTCAGCACCATACTGTGAGGGAAGAAAACTGAAGATGAATAAGAAAAACAAAGTAACAGTACCTAGCTGCATCCCTGCTTGAATATGTTTCACAGAAGAAGAATGCCAATTAATTCTCTGTTTCACAGGGATAGCTTGGCTACTGAAAGTACTAAAGAACCTAGGCCACACAGAATACACTTAGGACCAGGTAATGTATAAAGTTCTCTGATAGTTCTGCCAATGCTTTCAAAGTCATGGCAAACAAATTTGAAGACTGAGCTCCTTATACATATTCATATGAAGGCTGTGATTGACTGATTGTCAACCAAAAAAGCATATATCAGTAAACTTCAATGTGACTAATGACATTATATTGAATTATTGATGCGATTAACTCTCACTACCTTCTATGGCCACTCTCAGTTTGCCAACATACTTGTTGGGAAGGAAATAACAAATATGTAGCGTGTAGGGCAAGTAAGCCTGTGGACACCTTGAGCTATAACACCATTGATACGGCACATCTCACTATCTTCTTTGGTCACTTTCAGTAGCATTCACTTTAAGTGAATCTCTATTAATAAAGCGAAGAGAGGTCTTGGCACAGTCCCAGCAGGAATTTCTCGATAGGTCGCCCAATCCTGTGGTTATGGAGAAAATGGTGTATGCTGCTTTTGATTTCTTGCTCTATCTGTCTTAATTTGTGATTTTTTTTCCTCTGGGTTTAGTATTTTAGGGATTTTGGGATTGTTTGATCGTGGGTTGTTGTTTTTGCGTTTGATTTTGGTTGTGGGATTTAATTTTTGTGACTGGCTTTCAGTTGCTGAGGGAATGGGGGAAGTGAAAGGGGTGACATGTAGTGCGAGTTGGTGGTGTTGAAATTGTTGCATTATTTTATTTGGGTAGTGCTGAATGATGCATGCTATGTTAACTTGAAGGTGAACTGTGATTTTGATCTCAATGAATGTAGTTGATAACTGGAAGCAGCAAGCAGCATAGTAAAGTGTTTGTTTTTTTTTTTGGACCCTCCTACATCTATTTCACCTCAGTAAATTAAAGTCATAAAAAAAAATAAAAAAAAGTCTGCTGCACACAATGTGATAATTATCTGAGGTTGATTTATTCCCACACTTTGCCTTCTGAGAAACTAGCTAATGTTATCCAGATTGTTAAAAAGAGGAGTCAAGGGATTTTACAACAAGACAATGAGATTGAATTGGACATCGGCAATATTGATCCTGAAACACTTAGGGAATTGGATAGGTTTGTGACTAATTACAAAAAGAGCTTGACCAAAAATAAGAGAAAGCTGAACCTGCTCCTTAATTCGTAGAAGAATCTGACTATGCAATGGGGGAGGTAAGGCAATAAATCATATAATGTTGAAGTCATCTGCTTTGTTTTTCCTTTTAAGTTCTTGCGGCTTATACTTGACTTTCACTGTATATATATTCATTGGTGTGTGTTTCTGCTGATAGCAACACATTCCAGTTTCATATGTTGCTATTTGTTGATAGTTGAAAAGGTTTTCATAACTTAATTGATAATTTTGATTTGTAGGGCAGTTGTTTGTGGGTTTTGTATGTTTGATCATGGAGGAAAGTGATCTGCACACCAAAAGAACTGGGCACGCCAAGTTTGTTGATTAGACTGGACGCAGCAAAGCTAATAAGTTTGGAAGTTCCAAAGGTGACTGCTTTAGAGTCGGAAGATGTTGCCGCACTTCCGCACGCGCGTAAGGCTAGTGTTACTGAAAGTGACCAAAGAAGCGTGTCGTAAAAGACTATATCATAAAAGATAAATTTCTCTTGTGACACACAAAATATGCGCCGTAAAAAACATTTTTTTGCGCGTCATAAAACACTCTTTTGTGCGCCGTGAAAAATGTTTTACAATTTTGATTGTGTGCCGTAAAAGATCAATTTGTGTGTCGTAAAAGACCCTTTTGCGTGTCTTAAAATGCCCTTTTGCGTGTCGTAAAAGATGTCTTCATTCACTCTTCTAATAGACAATACTTTCAATTAAACCCTTTCATTCAAGCATAGTAAACAAAAGCATTCATGTAGATCAATTAAATAAATTCATATTACAAAATCATAGTATAATTAAACTGGTTTTTAAATATAGAACATACTAGCTAGATTAGAATTGTCTTCAGATTGATTACATGAGTACTTGAAGGGGCTGATTATAGCTTGATGTGATGCCACATGCTAACCATTTCCCATAAAAAAGTCGCACATCATAGAGCCTACAAAGACACGCAATTACAAGCATTAGTGAAGTTGGCCCTTCAATCAGTCCAAATGAATAATCCATAAAAGTCAAAACAAATAACCCTAGTGTAGAATGTGTGTGTGTGTGTGTGTTCTAGCGAGTGCTGTTGCACAAATGGTTTCTTGATAGACTAGAGGCATACCAAGAGCACTAGAACTTTGCTTTTACATTAAGGTTATCAGCATACATATAACATGACCAGCTCTAAAACTATTATGATGAATAACTTGAACAAACCTACAGACCTAATGCAACTACAACTAAAACCAACCAACAAATTATACCCCTAGCTACCAAAACTGACAGAGAAAAATCAGTTAAAAAATCAGAACATTCATGTAAGGCTCAAGTGTGGCTCAAATTAATACAAGGTATGAAGGTAAGCTGCTAATAGTTAAAGTTGGTGTTGTAACTTTACACCAAACAGAGGCTCATACCTTTTGGTTAGCTTTGATCTTGTAGTCTTTATGTATCTGAAAATGAACCTCACCATAAATTCCCAATGACCGTGTAACAACATTGGCAGTACTATATTATATACAATGGGCAAATTGATTAAGCAGTTATACTCTAGTACATGTAAAAACAGACTCATGAAACCAAAAGATTCTGGTCTCAAAGATGATTCCAGCCTTAAGATGACTTGGGAAAGTGGGAAAAAAAAAAAAAAAAAAAGGCCATCTATATTGAGAAACACAACCAACAAGATCTGCTCCAGGTCAATCAAGCTAACCTACATCCAAGCAAAAGAGGTGTTTGACAAAAAAGGGTACCGAAAGGGATACAATGAGAGGAATTCCTTCTTGATTAAAAGTGAACATACAATTATTAAATCCTAGCAATAAATGTACCTTTTCAACATTTTCAAAAGTTATCATCTGTAAAGGCTAGGAAAGGGAGGAATCACAAGGAAAGGGAGTCCTCTCAAATCTTAAATGAACAAAGAAAATACACTTGGGGATTTCACAAAAAAATAAATAATAATAATACACATGGGTTGGCAATGAGCCGAAGTCCATTAAGTCAGTTTAAAATTATCCAATTAACACTAACGTGCGCATCCAATAAATCATGATTGTTTAGAATAAAAAACATGTTGCCAGGAGTTATCTTTTCACATGTATTCCACAGAGCTAGTCAATACAGTTTTTTTGGTTTATAATAGAGTACAGATTATTCAAAAGAACTCTAACTCAAAAGCAAAAAGACATGATTAGTCCGTGAATCAAGGAAAATTAATAGCATCATAGTTATCAGACATTAAGAATACCAGAGACATTACTCACCGTATCTGGATCACTAATCAGTTCATTCCATTCCCTTGGACTCACATACTTTCCAACCTTTTCAGTAGGTGATACAGCAGGCATGCCCAGAGCAACAATCTGCTTAAGCATGTGTAATGAGAAAATTAGCACACCTCACAACAAAGAAGAAAATGTGCTCCACAACTAAAGTTTGCATATTCAACAACAAATACCTCCTTCAACTTGACCCTAACGTGATCCCATCAGAAGGGTGCATCTTCCCCTGCTACCAAAGGAGAACTGCTACTGTGTCCATGATGAATAGCTTCATCCTCTGGACTCACACGTGACTCCAATCTTCTCAGCCCCCTTACGCGGTCATCACTTTGAATGAACTCCAGAACTTTCTCCACCGACTCTCTGCTCCCACATATGCTGCCATTGATGCCTTCCGGTGCAAGTATGATCCCACCTGAAACGCGCTGAACAGGATCAACTTAGTGAGATACAAACACCCTTAATAAAATACAGTAAGCTTTACATGTACGTTAGAATATCTTGAGGAATATGGCTTATGAAAATTTGATGTACTTGAGGAATTCACAATGGCCAATTTTTTTAGTTTAACTAGATTACAAAAGAAATCCCTATTTTGCTGAAACTTGTAAAAATAAAAAACAATAGTTGATGATGACTTTACCTGTCACTGAGAGTCATAGTTCTTCGACCTGCAAGAATATTATGTAGGGGCTGTGACCAGTTACCCATTTTTAGCCCAAAAAATGCCCACTTACTCCACCAAGAGTTTTTTAACCCCATTTACCCAATCTTACATCTATTGACATTTTAGCCCCTGTTAATTAAATTAAAACTCATCCATCTCTTATCAGTCTCTCTCTCCTTCCCAAACTCTCTCTCTCTCCCCCCGATCTCCACCTCCACTCTCTCTCTCTCTCTCTCTCTCTCTCTCTCTCTCTCTCTCTCTCTCCTCCCCATGATCTCCACCTCCGGTCTGTCTCTCTCTCTCTGATCGCCGCGCCGGAGATGCAGTCCAAATCTGAACACGACGATGAAGCTCCAGTCGGCGATCCAACGTTCTCGTCGCCGTTCGATTGATCGGCGATCCAGCCACTCCAACGTCCTCGTCGCAGTTCATCGGCAATGTGTCTACTGCCCCTAACGCTGCCCCTAAACCCTAAACTTAACACGAAGACATTATTTGGGGGCAGTAATGTGTCTACTGCCCCCCACTAAACCATTATTACTGCCCCCCACTAAACCATTAAAACTTGCCCCAGTTTTGTGAAGGGTTCTGACTTCGTATGAAGACATTATTTGGGGGCAGTAATGTGTCTACTGCCCCCCACTAAACCATTAAAACTTGCACCAGTTAAGTGAAGAGTTCTGACTTCGTATGAAGACATTATTTGGGGGCAGTAATGTGTCTACTGCCCCCCACTAAACCATTAAAACTTGCACCAGTTTCAAGGATTCACAGTGTATTGCACTTTATCACAAACAAATCAACAAGAGATGATTACTGTCTCCTAAGAAAGACATTATTGGGTGGCACTAATGTGTCTACTGCCCCCCAATAGACCATCAAACATTACACCGCTTCCTATGTTTCGCAGATTATACAAGTTATTCACACTCAAAACAACAGATAATGTCTAAAAACCCACATTATGAGGGTCAATATTCTGTCTACTGCCCCCCACTAGACTGACACAAACAACACAATTTTTTTCATTTATCAACTACTGCAATTTAACACTACATTTACTTTGGAATAGCAGTTTTCAGTCCGTCAATAAATAAAGCAGTCATCATTGGCCCCCAATACAAAGTCTACTGGGGGGCACTAATGTTACAACTTTTATGGTTATGACTGCACAATAGCAGATAACCATTTTCAGTCCGTCGTCGATTCCTTCAGAAGGTCAACCCCGGCCTCGCCGAGCTTCTCAGCGACGAGGACCGTCGGCTTGGCGTCGAGCCTGGCAGCGGAGAGCACGACGACGAGTTTCGGCGCGGCGATGGCTAGAGCAGGCGTCGTGGGCGACCTGCCGGAGCGATGGAGGGAGGGAGAGAGAGATCCGACGTCTTCTGGAGAGAGAGAGAGAGAGAGAGAGAGAGAGAGAGAGAGAGAGAGAGAGAGAGAGAGAGAGAGAGAGAGAGAGAGAGAGAGAGAGAGAGAGAGAGAGAGATAGAGAAATCGGTGAGGGGGGAGGAGAGAGAAATCGGTGAGGGGGAGAGAGAGAGAGAGAGAGAAACTGAGAGTAGAGAGATTGAAGGAGAGGGCAAAAAAGTCCCAAAAATTAATAAAAAGAATTAATTGGGTAAAGGGGAAATAATCCCTTAGAGTGTTTTGGGTAAATGGGGTTTAAAAACTCTTAGTCGGGCAAGTGGGCACATTTTAAGCTAAAATTGGGTAAATGAGCATTTTCCCTATTATGTATTCCATTTGGAGAACCAACTTCTGGGTCCTCAATTTCATGGCCTTTAACTCCCTCTAACTTGAAATCAGATGACATGTCTCAAACCTGCAAAACCATATACCCAGTTGTAAACTAAACTTCAGTTCTCATTCAGTGCAGCTAATTTCCATTTCTGTTCCAAATTTATACTCTCACCAAGTAAATCCTTGTACGCTTACTATTTCACTTTCCAGAGAAATGCACAACAGAATTCGCAGGGAATAATGAATACAAAAACTTTTGCTTAGCCAAAACACAAAATCAGTTTCTAATCAAAGTATCAAACCAGAGAGGGAAGATCAAAATAAAAAAAATCAGAAAAAGAGAATTTCAATTACATGGCTAAATTTCAATTTCAGTAGAGGATTCATGAACCCACGAATTTCAATTACACATTGATTTCCAAGCTAAAATAACTTTTCCCAAATTGAACTAGCACATGAACTACTTTACTTGCCAATCAAAGAATCAGAACACAGATTAGGGCTGAGAAATTGAGTCACCTTTAGGGAATCAGAAGCCTTCTTGAGCTTAATTTGGAGCTCCATCAGGGCCTTATAACAGACGCCAAGGTCCGAATCGCCGCCACGGCCTCAGCCAAATCAGGCTACTTCCGCCAGTTATTAAACTCCACGATGACGCTGAACGGCTTCCCGGAATCAGAAGCCGGCTTGGGCTCAACCTTGGCGGCGACAACTGACCCCTGCTCGTCGGGGTTTCGGCCCATGGCGGCCAGGGCGAGCTAGTCGCTGGTGACGACTCCTAACCCTAACCGCCACCCTCCCCGTCCTTTCCTTCACCGGCGACAAGGTCGGCGAGACATAACGAGCAATTTCAACATTCAGATCCGAAAGTTCACAGAGAGAATGGAGTAACTGACCTGCAAAATCGAGAGCCGGAAGTGAGAGTAGAGGAGGTTCTGAGCTCAAAAATTGAAGACAAAGTGAGAGAATACGACATGAGCTCTTCGTCGATTTGAATTCAGATCCCTCTTTTTTTTTTGGTTTTTTTCTTTTTTCAATAAAAAAAGAAAAAAAAAATTAATATAATTCAATAAAAAAAATAATAAACTCATTAGTAAGTCGTAAAAGACTAGTAAAATAACTCATTTACGGCACACATATTTATGCACGCTGTAATAGATAACTAAATTTACGGCACAAATAAGATGCACGCCTTGAATGACCTGAATAAACATATTCTGACGGTACACATAAGATGTGCGCCATAAATGACAGTCTTTTACGGCGCACGTAAATTGTGTGCCGTAAAAGACCAGTTTTGCTATAGTGGTAGCAAATACTCCACCGGTTCACCACCTTTCGGACCTCCTATTGCTACCAAATTTTGCTAGCATCAGCGTCTCGATCCCAGGATTCAGGAACCGGAAGTAGAACCCTAAAAACCGATCTAGAAGTTACTGAACCGGCCGCCACAGCGACTGAACCTCTTGCAGAAAAACCGACAGAAGAAGAAACAGAAAGGAGAAGAGAAGGAGACGCGGCCCGACCCAAGTTACCAGAAGGAAAAGAAAAAAAAGGCAGCAGGCCCAGAAAAAAAAAAAAAAAAAAATCAGCGCGAACCCAGAAAAAAGGAGGAGCAGGCTTGGGCCGAAGCAGAAGAAGAAGAAAAAAAAAAGGGGGGGGCAGGCCTGGGCCAAACCGAGGGCAACCTACCAGTCAAACAGTTCTGGCCACCTCCGGCCGCCGGCCACTTTTCCGACAACTTTCCAACACTTTTCCAGCGACTTTCTAGCGATTTTTTTACACTTTTCAAGGTATGTTTTAAAGGTTCTATTAGTTCCCGTTTTTGAAGTTTTTTTTTTTCTCTTCTTTTTCTCAGGGACTTGCAACCTCCCTTTCTTCTACCCCCATTTTCTTCTTCATAAGGGAGACCAAAAGTTGTGGGGGTTCGCGCTCACTCCAAGCTTGAAGCTTGTTAAGATCTCCAAACTTAGAGTTTGTAGAGAATTTATGATCGACCACTTACATTATTGTTTCGATCTAATCCAATACATATTGGAATCGGATTTCTTGGAAGTGACTACGTTCAGAAATTCCTAATTTCTTGGAAGCGATTACGCTCGGAAATTAATAATTTCTTGGGAGCGACTATGCTCAGAAATTTTACATGTTTTCGTGGTAGTTTTTTTACGCTCCGAAACTAACCCTTTTTCTTGTTCTCTTTTAGGATGAGTAATCTGAACAAACTGGACTCCGCTCCATTGGGAACAACTGGCTCTGGATATCACAAGTGGGTCGTGATGTCCGCTAGCATCTCAAGGTCGATGGAATCCTGGATACGATTCTCTAGTTTAGCCAGGACGTGCTAGCTGTTGAGCAAGCTCAAGCTTTGGAAGCAAATAGAGCAGCCTTGGAGGCAAATAAGGCGAAAGCCATCATCCTAATTACTCATCATATGGATGATTCTATGGATGATTCGCTCCAGTATGAGTATATGAATGAAGAAGACCCCAGAAGGCTGCGGGTCTCACTCAAAGAAAAATTTGGCAACGTCCGTGACTCCCTGCTTTATGAACTAGAAGTAAGATGGCATAGCCTCTGCTTCTGTGATTTCAAGTCAGTTATTGACTACAACTCGGAAGCACTTCTCATTAAATCCTTAATGGAATTCTGTGGAAAAGATATCGCAGATGCGATGTTGATTGAGAGGACTCTCTCTACCTTCCCCGTCTCTACATTGATTGTTGCAAAGAACTATCGAATTGATGTTACTGCAGAACGGATCACAAGGTTTCATGAGCTCATTGGAGCTATGAATGTCGCTGAAAAGCATGACAACATCCTTGTGAAGAACTATAATTCGAGACCCGTGGAAACAGAGCATTGGGACTAATGTTGGACATCATATTCCCATGAATACACCCAAATGGTCTCGCGAAAATTTACTACGATGGTAGCTCGGATATTGGTAATGCGCACCAATCTCCTTATATCTGCTTGGGGTGATGCAATATCGCATGCAGCTATGCTAATTCGTCTACGACCCACTGCCACTCAATCTATCTCTGCGGTACAGCTAGTGACTGGGTACAAGTATTTCGTACTTACGCACAGTTGAGTGAGCCCTTTATGTGCCAATTTCGCCGCCACATCACACTATGATGGGTCCTTACAGATGAATGGGCAACTAAGTTGGATTTGAGACTCCAACAATCGTCCGCCACTTAATGCCCTTGTTAGGCAATCTCTTTATCGCATGTCTTGCTTTGATGAGACAGTCTTCCCATCGTTAGGGGGAGATAAGAACATGGATGTTCAGCAGGAACGACAAGAATTGTCGTGGCCTGTCCCCATTATGTCTCATCTCAATCCCCACTAAAGTGACGAGATCACACATATTTGCTGCAAATATGCTTGCAAGGATGGACGTCCCTACGAGATGACGTAACGCCACCCTACACGGAGGTAGGCATGACACTAACGCCATAGAGAGTGACACTCTGACATTATAGGCCATGGCCCCAGCTAGGATGCGTGGGAGGCCCATGGGTTCAAATGTGATGAAATGGTTAAGATGATTTTTCTATATCAATTCAAGAAGAAGATTACAAATATATAGAGAGAGGTACAACACACCTTCTCCAACCAAGCCCATACCTATCACCATACAACACACCTAATGACCATTCCCTATACATTGACTAGTTACATCAATAGTATATACCAACTAAGCATGGTGTTAATCACCACTCAACCTAACACAAGGTATGGTGGTAAGTAACCCCAAGATGTGGTAAATCTCTATTTCCAATAAAATGATACTTTGGCACAAACCAATCCTTGGATCATCAACACTCAAAATCCGTCTCATGAGAATCTTCTGGATTATGGTTATCGTTGGGGAACGCCTCAACGTCAGAACATATTCCTGAGAATATAGAGCTATATGAAAATTACACTAGTGTACATGATAGAAACTCCATCATGATTGATGATGTATTCGCGCATTTCATAGTGTATGAGTTTGTTGAGTCCGATGATATCGAACCACACTCCATTGATGAATAAATGCCAACGTAGAGAAATTGGCCTAAATGGAAAGATGCGATCCAGGTTAAGTTGGATTCTCTAACGAAGAGGAAAGTTTTCGAGCCAGTGATGTCAACACTTCCTAACATATAAAACCTGTTGACTAGTGGGTCTTCGTTAGAAAGCCTGATGAGAAAAAGAGATAGTAATCTCGCCTTATGGAGCAAGACTTCTCACAAAACGCCCTGGAATCGACTACGATGAGACATAGTCTCTCGCAATGGCCAGATGTCATTGCACTCCACTACCCTGTCAGTTTGGTAGTTTCCGAATAACTGAACATGCAGCTTGCAAATGTGGTCACTATGTATCTCTATGGGGATCTAGATACGGAATATACATGAAGGTTCATAGTGAACTTCATTTACCCAAGTTAAGTGGCTCTAGACCACGGAGCGCGTTTGCAATGAGGTTAAAACGCTCACTAAAGTGACTACTTGATTAGGAAGGGATATGCCCGCGTGTTTCTAAGGCAAGTTCCAGATTCTATCGCGGTTCATGTTGGACATGATCTTCATTGGAAGCCCTTAGAGAGTTAAGGGAAACCGCTGAACACTTGAAATCCGAGTTTGAGGTTAAGGATCTTGGGAGAACACGATTATGTCTCGGTTTGGAACTTGAGCATCGTGTTGATAGATGCTTGGGCATTTTGACAAGGTCAAGCCTTCAAGCACCCCCATGATCGTCTGTAGTCTTGATCCTGAAAAGGATCATCTTCGTCCGAAGGATGATGACGAAGATGTGCTAGAGGCAAAGGTGCCCTAATTGAGTACAATAGGCGCATTATTGTACTCAGCTCAATGCACAGACCGGACATCTCATTTGTAGTGAACTTGTTAGCTAGGTATAGCTCTGCTCCAACGCGACGCCATTGGATTGATGTAAAATATATCTTTCGATACTTGAGATGTACGATTGATATGGGCTAGTTCTACCCCTACAGAGAGATGATGGATTCGGGCCCATTACACACCAGCAAAGCCGCCAACACTGGCCTGCGTCTTTCATCCCCATCCCAAAACAACATTAGTGTTTTGGAAGGTTGTGCTGATACTGGGTATCTCTCTGACGCACACAAAGATCATTCCCAAAATGGTTAAGTGTTCACCATGGGTAAAGACCGTGATATCTTGGAGGTCTACAGGACAGACCCTAGTCGCTACTTCTTCAAACCATGTAGAGATTATTGCTCTTCACGAAGCGATTTGTGAATATATATGGATTGGATCCATAATTACGCATGTTCGAAGCAATTGTGGTTTGAAGTCTACCACAGATGAGCCTACGAGCATTTATGAGGATAATGCTGCTTGCTTTGAACAAATGAAGCAAGGCTACATCAAAAGCGACAACATCAAGCATAATCAGCAACAACAGACTCTCCTCAAGATCAAAGTGAACTAGGTTCGATCTGAGGACAGTGTGGCAGACTTTCTAAGTCATTGCCTAAATTCCACTTTCGAGAAACATGTTGATAGCATCGTTTCAAAAAGTTATCCGAACTCCCATGACCGTAGTCATCAGGAAGAGATGCAGATATCAGGGAGAGATGTCTATATGTATGGTCTCGAAAAGTGAAGGGTGTGTTGTGCTCTTTTTCTCTTTCGACCGAGGTTAATTTTGTCCCACTGGGTTTTTGTTACTCGGCAAGGTTTTTAATGAGGCAACGAGAAGAGCGCCACGTTTGGGGGACACAAAAGGGAGTGTTCAAGTAAATCTAGAATATATGTTTGGCCCAAACTCTAGGTTACTTGCTCTAGTTGTAATAGGGTTTATGTGAGAGATATTCTTGAAGATATTCATAGATATACAATCAATGTATGATTATGTTTTCATGTACAACTCTATCTCTATGTTTGTAATCTTTTATATAAAGAAGCCGCTATTATCAATGAAAGCACGACTCAATTCTCTCTCAATTTCAGTTTTCCTTAAACAGATTGGTTATTATTTTTTTTTAACCCTTACAATGATCACCTTGGAACAACTCAATTTATTGGTTTTGACCACCACATGACACTGTCATGTGATAGTTTGAGACCACAAAATAATTACTCAAGAACTTTATCTGAAAGTCCCAAAATTTTTATTTAAAAATAACATGAATCATCTGAAACAGCAGTACTTAACAAAACATTGAAATGATACTCCAAAACAACACCTAAATAAAAGTAAACAAACCAAGATTACCGTACCCCATCACGCCATATACGTAGTCACACATCCAATAAGTTTAATATCCTACTTTGTTACAAATTCTCGCTATAAGGTTTCGCAATTTTCTTGGTCCTTAGCTCAAATTTCTCTTCTTGATAATTTAGATATTTCATTTAATTATTTGTATTCATAAGAGAGGGAAAAAAAAAAAGACAATATGACAATAAAATTTAAAACAAGCTAAGCTATTGGAGGGAGTAGAGACAAACTGCAAGGCACGTCTTTATATAGAGAGAGCTGCAAGCAAGCTTTCTCCCTCTCGACTCTCTCATGATGCCACTCCCTTCCTGTAATGGTAGTTACCGTTTGTCAACAACAATCTTGCATAGCTGGAGAGAAAGAGAGATAGAGTCAAAGAGGATCTTGGTGTTGTTGGGGTCAGCTGCCTCAGCCACCTTTCCTTCCTGTCAAGTCCCAAAAACCATCGGTCTCTCGCATTTTCAGGGGACAAGTACACCCGAAAATCTCTATCTCTCACTGCTCACCTCCAAATCACAACCCACACTTTCATAACCCTCTATTTTTTTTTCTCTGTCCTTTTTTTTTTTGATTTTTTTTTTGAATTTTCCATTCATGTCCTCCCCCCTTTCTCCAATCCTTAGTCTCTGTCAAATCAAAGAAAATATTTTTTTTTGGCTTGTAATTATTTAGGATATTTATCGATAATTAGGAAAAAAAAAAGATTAGGAATTTCTGCAACCCAGAACCGCCAGCCAGAACTCCTGCATTCCAAGACAGAACTTCATTTCTCCCTTGTTTTTTTGGTGCAGGAATTTCTGGTCTGGGGTTTGAGTCTCCTATCTCTCTTTTTCTCTCTTATCTCTATCCTATCCAAAAGTCTTGCTTGCATAACAAGTATTGAGGTTACCCACATCCAAAAGTTGTTTCTTGTCTTCCTTTTCCCTGCACATTGTGGAGGATTTTGTATTTTGGGGGCTTTGGGGCAATGTGGGCAGGGCTACAATGATCATCATGATGAGGCTTTAAACATGTGACTGAGGTTGTTCTTGGGGGTTCTAAGAGACCCATATTGAGAATTTGAGGAGGGATGATGGATTGAAGGGAAACTCTTGGGTTTCCCAGGAATGTGAGATCAAAATATTTGATTAGTGCCTCTCATATATTTGCAGATAAGGGGTGATTTGGGAATATACAGGGGATTTCTGAGGTGACAATATGGGCTGCATTTGCTCGAAAGGAACCTCAGAACCAGAACACGTACAGGATTCTAAGAGAGTAGAAAGTAATTTGAAGGAGTATTCGGTTCAATTGGTTGCTCCAACTCCTTCACTAAGAGATGACTTTGTATCAGAAGGTGGTGATTCATCAATGCGTTTGTTATCAAGAAACGCTTCCAAAGCAAATGGGAGAATTAGCAATGTGTCTAGAGATCATGAAGATAAATCAAAGGTTCAGAAACCTGGGATTGCTAATCATCAAAGAGGGGCAACAGTGGAAATGGCCGCCAAGGAAAAAAAAGTGGCAATGTCTAGGATAGTGAGCTTGCCACTTGGTGAAGAAGCCTCACAAGCAGCTGCAGGGTGGCCTTCGTGGCTAACTTCAGTTGCCGGAGATGCCATCCAAGGGTGGGTTCCTCGCCGGGCAGACACCTTTGAGAAGCTAGACAAAGTTAGTTCTAATTGTTAATTGCTTCCTTCATTGCATTTTATATAGTGGTAGATATATATGCATGATATAAAATTGTTTTCGTTTGTGCTTCGTGGACATGTTATGTGATTATAAGGTGTTTGAAACTCATTTTGTATATGTTGTGTGTAAATTGATAACTCATAAATGGATTTCAATAGAATGTGGCATGTTATGTGTGTGCTTGTATATCTTTGTATATGGAAATATAAGCATGAAGACATTAGGATTTACACAATCAACATTGCCATTGATTTAGTTAAAATAGTATCTTGAACTAATATGAAACATAAGATTGTCTTCCCATACGCCTAAAAGTAATTAACTTTTTGGTTCAATGGACTTCAAATGCCTTTGGTTCAGTTCACATGAATAGACTAGTCCATGAAGACAGCATCATCAGATGAAAAATATATCAGAATTTATGCAGTCTTTTGGTTGGTATATGAATATATCTCCGTCTGATTTATTCTAGAGTTGTAGAAAGAGTCTCTATCTCATGGTAATTCAGCGATATCATATATAAAATCTCTGATTGATGTTGTCTTTGCAGATCGGACAAGGAACTTATAGCAGTGTATACAAGGCTCGTGATCTTGAAACTGGTAAAATAGTTGCATTGAAGAAAGTACGGTTTGTAAATATGGACCCGGAAAGTGTGCGCTTCATGGCTAGAGAAATCTATATTTTACGTAAACTTGACCATCCAAATGTCATGAAGCTTGAGGGTCTAGTCGCTTCAACAATGTCATGCAGCTTATATCTTGTGTTCGAGTATATGGATCATGACCTTGCAGGTCTTGCAGCAACACGTGGCATCAAGTTTACTGAACCACAGGTACACATTCTTCTCTTGCTATCAAGCGTATCTATCATTTTAACTGTGTCTATAATCTGTACAATGAATCAGGTTGCATGGTTCATCTATGAATTAGTATAGTAGTAATAGAGTACAATGATTGTTTTAGAAAATTAGTATAGAGCCATTTCTATCTAGTTCACTTTGCCTCTTTCTGTATTCCTTTTAGAAAATTTACGTTAGCACTAGCAAAAGGAATGAGTATTCTTGCTATACTAATTTTTGAACTGTCTGAGAACCTATTACCTAATCTCTACTCTTCTTTCTTCCATTGAAATCACATTTTATTTCTTCCTTCGCTGTCATTTCTATTGAACCGTGAATGTTTGCAAGAAAAAATTAATAATTCCTGTGAGGTGCCTGCAGATAAAATGTTTAGCGCAACAATTGCTTAGTGGCCTTGAACACTGCCATAGTCGAGGTGTCCTGCACCGAGATATCAAGGGTTCTAATCTTTTGATTAATAATGATGGAGTTCTCAAGATTGGTGACTTCGGTTTGGCAACATTTTATGAGCCCGATCAGAAGCAGCCATTAACTAGTCGTGTTGTAACTCTGTGGTACAGGGCACCTGAGCTTCTGCTTGGTGCCACAGAGTATGGTCCGGCAATAGATCTGTGGAGCACAGGCTGTATCCTTGCAGAATTGTTTGCTGGAAAGCCTATCATGCCTGGTAGAACAGAGGTAAACGAGAAATTCCAATATATCTATTGATAATTTGTACAAGTTCTCTTTCCATCCCCCAGTTTCATCAGTTACTTATTGCTTTGTTGTAATCAAGTGCCTCCTGCAACTGAGAAGTAATTACTTATATGAGCAATAAATTCATGTTCTATGTTTGCAAAACAGATTGAGCTATCAATAACTCTCTCAACCTTTGATTTTCACATGCATCCATGCAGGCAAAGTATATGTAACTTTGTTGCACTAACTGATTGCTTGCTTTAGATTTTATTAAGCTCCATAGACATTGTAACTATGAGTGTTAAATTGTACCTTAAACCTCAATTTTTTATGTGAAAATAATATCACCATTATTTTCAGGTGGAACAAATGCATAAGATTTTCAAGCTCTGTGGTTCACCATCTGAGGACTTCTGGAAGAAAACAAAATTACCACATGCAACTAGTTTCAAGCCTCAACAACCTTACAAGCGTCGCCTTGCTGAGACCTTCAAAGACTTCCCTTCTACAGCTTTGACTCTTGTCGATAAACTCCTCGCCATAGAAGAAGATCATCGAGGATCTGCTGGTTCAGCCCTTAGAAGTGAAGTAAGTTTGTGTTCTCTTTAAGTTAAAACAATCTTCCATTATTGTAGGAGTTTTGCAGACTTGTGACTTATTATATCATGTCATTTAATATTCATATAGCTTCAGATATGTCCTAGCTACATGCTTTCATATGAAACTAATGGTCTACGGTTATAGGCCGAGTGATTGATTCAAATATGAAAAGTTACAATGACAAGAAAAAGGATTTTATAACTACTGTGTTAAGATATTGCTGACAATACTTGAATAATTTGACTTATGAATCTGGTTCTTGTGTAAATACTGTTAATTTATCTTTAATTTGGTTATTTCTATTTCAGTTCTTCACTACACCGCCTGTAGCTTGTCATCCATCAGCTTTACCACACTATCCTCCAAGCAAGGAGTTTGATGCCAAGCTTCGGGATGAGGAAAAAAGGTATTTCTTGGAGAGGCCATTGCCTCTTGAAGATCAAGAAACTTCCTTAACAGTTTTGAAACGATATGCATGTTATTGTTAATATTTATGCATTTAATCTCTTGTTTAAATTTCAGGCAAAGAGCGGATCCTATTAAAGGGCGTGGTCCTGAATCTGTTAGAAGGGCTTCAAGAGATGCCAAGATAGCACCAACACCAGATTATGCCCAAGGAAATATCCAGGTATATGAGTGGCCTGACACATGAGACCATTAATTAATTCATTCTTGTACCTTTTATTACGTACTTTATACTTTTGGCTAACGTAAAAACAGCAGGGAAAGTCGAACCCGAAATCCATGGGTCACAAGTACATGCCTCACCAGCAGGATAGTGTCTCTGGCTTTGCAATGGAACCACACAGAGGAGCTAGGCAGAATGGTTATTCTCAATGTAGTTCAGTGATACATCCTCGTAGTGCAGTAGGATCATCATTGAATAAGACGACAGCTTCTACAAAACATAAGCCAGAATTAAGGGAGCTGAAATCTCACAAGCCTCTAACTGCAACAGACTTGTTTAATTCTTCCAGTAGGAAGGATGACAGACTGTTTTTCAAAGAATCTGGAATGGTGAGAAATTCATTTTCGCAAGCACTTAACGTTTTAAAGCTTTCTTTTGATTTAAGAGAAACATAAAAACTTTGTTATATATAAGGAACTGAATTATTTGTATATCTCAGCGGTACGTACCTCAGAGCAGAATCCATTGCTCTGGACCGTTGGTACCTCCAGGGGGAAACATTGAAGACATGCTCAAAGAGCATGAGAGACACATCCAACAGGCAGTACGTAAAGCTCGTGCACGCTGACAAGACTAGGACCAATAAAGAGCTTGGAGAATGACCATCAAAGACGTATCAGTGATTCTGTTCCACGCCAATCCTGCTAAAGCAACAGCTGCTTGCTGCCACCAAGAACCTTCTTCGCTAGTTCAGTAAAAAAGCCTAGGGGGAATTCTAGCATAGTGGTTTAATGAAGATCGATAAAGGTGGTTCAGACCAAAAGAAGAAGAAAAAATGGAAGGTGGTTGGACCAAAAGAAAGCAAAGTGAAGGTGTTATACAGTGGGAACTAAAAAGCAACGGATGGGGTAGATGATATATCCTTTTGTACTGTAGTGTGAAAACTGAGAAGGATAAATGCTTGGAACAATTTATTGGTTACTCAACAAGTAGAGATTTGGAGCTTTCGCTTTGTATAGAGGATGCAGGACGGATGTTGTTTATGTACATTGTAAAATATCCATTTTATCTTGCTACATGATTCATTTTTGTACCGAATACACTGGATGAATCGTGCCGTAATGGTTTGTGTATTAGGCTATAATTACCGGTTATAAGGCAACATGATTAACTCCAATGCTGCAAAGAATGCCTAAAACCAGTGTCAATGATAGGGTCCTATTTTCCTCAGTCTGTTTTAGGAGGCTTTGTTCAAATCACAAGCCACTTGGTTGTGTAGGAGCACTCCCTACCATCCACAAAGATCTAGCTAGACAAACAGAAAGCTTGAATCAAACAGTGAAACAGTACCTAACATGACTCATTTATGAAAAACCTGTTAATTGGGTGTTTTTACTTCCCTTCGTCATTCAACTCAATTTAGTTACTAAATCAGTCCTTTCTATTTCTTTTCTAGATGATGATTGTAACATTTATCCCTCAGCAAAACAAACAAGATTGTCTTTTCCTTTAAGTTCTATTTCTTCTAAAGAACTTTTAAAACAGGCTCATTCAGGTGCCCGTTACTTTCTTATTATTATCGATGATACTTGATGAACTTGGATTTTTTTTTGGGGCCGTGACCACTTACCCAATTTTAACCTAAAAATTGCCCACTTGCTCCACTAAGAGTTTTTTGACCCCATTTACCCAATTTAAACGCAAGTGACATTTTTAACCCAATCAAATTATTAAACTACAAAATTCTCTCTCTCCTCCTATCAGACTCTATCTCAGACTCTCTCTCTCCCTCTCTCTCTCTCTCTCTCTCACCTCCTCCTCCTCCTCCTCGTTGGAGCGTCGGAGCACAAGAATCCGATCCAGGGCGGTGAAGACTTCGCTGCATAAGTCGCTCTCTCTCTCACCTCCTCCTTCTCGTTGGAGCGTCGGAGCACAAGAATCCGATCCAGGGCGGTGAAGACTTTGCTGCAGAAGTCGTCGCCCGGCAAGTCGATGACGGAGACGAAACCTTTCCGGCGGATTTTGGGCCAACTCGGATCTGTTTCTCGATCCGAATCTTGGCCGGGTCTACCTTGGGGAACCCGACGGCGACGGCTTTTTGTATCATCAGATTTGATCTTGAACAGGGTCAGCTTATTGAAGAGTGTTACCCACCCGGTTGTCTTACGCAAGATGAGGAGCTTGAAATAGCTTTCAGTTCATTCCCAGATTCCGTTTCCCAGCATCAGAATCGTTCAAGCATTCATGACTGTA
Source organism: Rosa rugosa (assembly GCF_958449725.1). Lineage (NCBI taxonomy): Eukaryota > Viridiplantae > Streptophyta > Magnoliopsida > Rosales > Rosaceae > Rosa > Rosa rugosa. The sequence continues at coordinate 13,784,270 of NC_084823.1, forward strand.
TATTCATTTTCCGGTTTCGAAGGCGGAAACGTCTTCAAATGGACAAAGCTTCAAGATGTGCCGGTCCGATATCGATTTCTTCGTCCCCAGCCATTCTAATCTGGTGCCCAGAGCAATTTCTGGGTGCCCAGATCTTTTTTGTTTTTGTTTTTTTCGGTATCCTGAGATTGCAATGTAACTGTGGGGTTTGTTTGATGGTCTACTGGGGGCCAGTAGACACATTATTGGTCCCCAGTAGACTTTGATACGAGGGACAGGGATCACTATAGTGTGGTGTTTTGATAAGTTACCTGTTGTTTTCTGTGTATTAAAGTCAAATTATATGTGAATCCTACAAAATGGTGCATTTTTGGTGGTCTATTGGGAGGCAGTAGAGACATTGGACTTGGTATTGGGGGGCAATAATATGATTATTGGGAGGCACTAATATGATTATTGGGAGCCAATAATATGATTATAAATTGATCAATTGTGCCTGTAGTGTATTCATTTTGGTTTTGGGAGTTCATACAATTCACTGGATGGCAATAATATGATTATTGGAGGCAATAATATGATTTTTGGGAGGCAATAATATGATTTTTGGGGGGCAATAATATGATTACTGGGGGGCAATAATATGGTTACTGGGTATTATTAGGGACCGGTCGCTGGATTCCGGTCGCCGATCGCCGGATTCCTGTCTCCGGTCGCCGGTCACCGGAGTCGGCGGCCTGCCACTGATCACCGAAGTCCGGCAAGGTGGAGGATGATTTCTCCCTCTAAGTGAGAAAGAAGGAGAGGGCAAAAAAGTCCCAAAAATAAATAAAAAGAATTAATTGGGTAAAGGGGAAATAATCCCTTAGAGTGTTTTGGGTAAATGGGGTTTTTAAACTCTTGGTGGAGCAAGTGGGCAATTTTTAAGCTGAAATTGGGTAAATGATCATTTCCCCTTTTTCTAATGCACCGTTAACGTGAGATGCAACGTTTGTTAAATTACCTTTTATTTTCTGTGCTGAATGTGTTTTGACTGCAGTTTATCTAATTAATAGATTACCTACTCAAGTGGTGGCAAGAAGTTTCTCAACAACCGTCCACCCACCTTTGATCACCTTCATGTCTTTGGATGCCTTTGCTATGCCAGGAAGGGACCAAACAACAACGTTAATGATTTAGATCTATGCATCCAAAATCCCAGTAACAATAAGTTCTGCTCTCGAGTATGTAGGAAAAATGTAATGGAAGCAAGAGCAAGAGGAAGTAATATTATGTTCATACGCCCCCATTGCAAAATAAATGGAAGACAAAAGAAAGAGGGCGTTCTTCTTTGCCTCCTCTAAACCATCCTACATTTCTTTCCTGATTAATTCATGGACACTAAAAGCTCATTAGATTGTGCATAACAATCACTCTCTTCTCTCCACCTGGACTTCAACAAAACATGCTATTTTTTTCCTTTCCCAGTAACTAGAATCAAGAAGGAATACTGCATGATAGACCACATGCAGTATGCATCTATGATGAGAAAAAATTGGTATCGTATATAATTACCTCAAAAACAAGTATTTTTCTGTCAATTCCATTATCTTGCATCACTATTCAAACTGCCAATATGGATGTATGAGTGTTGAATGATGGCACGCTGATTAGAAAGGTGCAATGACATCTAGCAGGACTGGCGTCCAGTCTTTGAAAGAACAGAACGACTCCTCGATCAGGCCAATTATTTTCTTTTACTATTAGGCACGACTCATTGATCGAGGAAAGGAATTTTTGAAACTTGCAAATCGTGGACCAATGATGCTTTCATCGCTATTATAAATAATGACCGTCTTCACCATCATCCAGTAATCTTACAATCTCATGCAGATCGGATATGATACGAAGGAAAGATGAGCACACAACTAGCATAATTTCTATCACCAATAGCCTCGGCATGAGCAGGATCCTTTCTTGAAATGATGGAAACGACTTGAATCTCTCAGTATGATTTCATGCTCAATAATCATGGATATGTACTTCATTGCAGTGTGGCAATCACCACAAACACGCAAGTTCTTGGTAATCCGGATAGGCGCACCTGGTGGGGTGGTTAGGATTGCATAGGCCAGAGCTAACTTCTCACTGTGTTCAAAGAGAAGATCTCCTTTCTCCTCATCATCAACATCATGAAGTGCAAAGCTTGTCTCAGGAACGTACCCCATGCCTTTGATGCGCTTTATCAAATCTGCAAGGATCTCATATATTTTTTCAGACTGTGGATGAGTCCTATCACCCACAAAGAAGGTTGTTGTGCCTTTCTTTCCTTGCACCCAACTGCAACCCGGCCTCTTCTTGATGCCTGTATGTTTCATTAACAATCTAATCCTGGAAACATCTTTCCAACGCTTGGCATTGGCATATATGTTTGAAAGCAATGTATAGGAACCATCATTCTCTGAGTCCAACTCTGTTAACCGATCTGCAGCATATTCCCCAAGCTCAACATTGCCATGGATCCTGCAAGCACTGAGCAAGGCCACCCATACAATTGGGGTCGGTTCCATAGGCATGCTTTTGATCAGGTTCATAGCGTCATCCAAGCGACCAGCACGCCCCAAGATGTCAGCCATGCAAGCATAGTGCTCTGGCCCAGGAACAACCCCAGAGTTCTTGCTCATGCCATTGAAGTATCTCATTCCCTCATCAATCATTCCAGAATGGCTGCAAGCATAGAGAACAACAAGGAATGTTACAGCATCAGGCACCAGGCCCAGTCTCTGCATCTCATCAAAAATTTGTAGAGCTTCTTCACCACGACCATGCATTCCATAACCTGTCATTAGTGAAGTCCAAGAAACTTCATTCCGATGCTCCAGGTTATCAAACACAACTCTAGCAGCATCAACGTCTCCAGATTTGGAATACATATCAATAAGGCAATTGGCCACAAACAGCTTCATAGAATCATACTGATTGCGTAGTACATAAGCATGAATTTGTTTACCAGACCTCAATGCACCCAGACGAGCACAGGCCATCAGGGCACAAGATATAGTAAAACCATTTGGCTTTAAGGGAAAATTCTGTCTTAGCATCTGGTAGAAAAGTTCAAGTGCCTCATTTGCTTCACCATGCTGGGCATACCCGCCAATCATCACCGTCCAAGTCACCACATTTTTTGTGTCCGGTGATAGAGAATCAAAAATCGTTCGAGCAACTTTGGCACTCTTGCATTTAGTATACATGTCAATCAAACCATTAATTACCATAATATCATTACCAGGGTCATTACCTTCCAAGTTCAGCATCCATTTTATTGCATAACCGTGAGTTTCTCTGCCATGATTTAGTGCTCCTGAAGAGGCACAACCTGAAAGAAGAGACACAAGTGTCACAACATTCGGCTCAGAGCCACAAGCCATCATTTGCCGAAACACATCCAGTGCTTGGTAACCATGTCCCCTCTGTGCATACCCTGCAATCACAGCACTCCAAGTGACAACATTCAACTCAATCTTCGCCTCCCTCATCTTTTCAAATAAACCAATAACATTCTCAAATCTACCAACCTGAGAATACCCAGTTACCACAGCATTCCACGAAACCACATCCTTATCCTTCATCCTATCAAACACATTGTTTGCCTCATCCATCATCCCACACTTAGCATACATATCAATAACCGCATTCCCCACAAACACATCCTCAGCCAACCCACTCTTCACAGCATAACCATGAATCTGCATTCCCCACTTAGGTTCCCCAAGCGAAGCGCACGAAGGAAGGACATTAACCAAGCTAACAGCATCCGGCTGCACACCAAAATCACTAGTCATCAATTCAAACATTCCAACTGCATTCTCGGAATCCCCACTCTGAGCATAAACCGCCGTAATCGAATTCCACGACACAACATCCCCAATCCCTCTCTCAAGCATTTCGTCGAACACCTTCCGTGCGTCCCCCAAAGCCCCACACCTGCCGTACATTGCCACCACCGCATTGCAAACAAACACATTCGACTCAAACCCACTCGCACACACAGCCCCATGAACCGAGGCGCCTCGCCGGAACGAGCCAAGCTCGCCGCAGGCCTTGAAGACAAAAGGGTAAGTATAATGGTCAGGCTTCCACCCAAGTCTCTGCATTCTCCGGTAGAGACAGAGCACGTCTTCGAGAAACCCAGAACGCACGGCGCTCCGGATAAGCACGTTCCACCAGTAAACGGTGGCGGGGCACGGCGGGGCGAGGCGTTCGAGGACAGACAAGGCTTGTGAAGGAGCGTTGCAGGCTACGTAGGCGGCAATGAGGTCGGTGAGGGAGTGGGAGGCGCCGCGGACGAGGATGTGTTGGTGGACGAGGTTGACTTGGAGTAGGGAGTTGCATCGTTTTAGAAGTAATGTTGGTGTGGAGGTTGGTGTAGTGGAGAAGAAGGCTTTGGTGATTTTGGTGGTGAAGGGTTTAAGGGAGGGTTTTGGACCAAACAAAATATGAAGCATGCTATGGACTAGTTACTGCATTCTAGGAATCAAAGTAGACTAAGGGGAGTAAATTCTAAATTGTGGTTTAGATGAAAAATCATAAATTGTGGGATGTGTCAATAGCCAGTAGGCCCGGTACCCTTAGATTAGACGGAAAATTTAAATTTTATGAAATTAAAATAAATTCACACTCTCCGCCTAATTTGAAGAATAATGAGTTCATCTACTTAATAGTGCTCCAGTGGAGGAATTGTATACTGTTACATTCTTAACGTTGAAAGAAGAAAGTTAGAAGACAAGTATTTAAATACTTCACTGATCTAACTTGCCTAACTCCTACCATACCATAAGTACTTGAATACAATGCAAATGTTAATGAGCATTAGACATGCCTATTTCCTTCCATAACCCAGCTCAGAGTTTAAATCTAGAGAGGGTAGACATGCCTAAACCCAAGACTTTTTCTTAAATCTAACTCGTCAGTCTCTGCCAAGTCTCTTCTTTTTATCTCAAGATCCACCTCAGCAGAAATTAGTGCAGTCCTCTGTCTCTTTAATTCAACCTCCAACTCATCCACATGTTCCCTCAGTCTTATAACTTTTCCTGACATTTCGATAAATTTCTTCCTGTCCAAAACAGATTGAACATAAGGCTTCAACCAAGCCAAGTCAAATCCGAAGACATCAAGCTCTTCCCACAACTTTTGAATATCTGCAAACTTATCCTCAGTCATATCCTTGACCTTTGTAGTCTTTAGAATATGCAGTAGCTTACCCAAAGATTTGAATGCACATTCACTAAATGTACGAGTTCTGTTCTTCTGGCATTCAATCAATGAAGGGTGCCATGAACAGACTTCCTCAAGCAGTGGAACAATATGTTTATCTATGAGCCCTAAACCCCTGAATTCTATAAGCGATGGGGTGGCGAAGACTCCACCAAGTTTGTCAACTACAGAAGGGCCAGCCGTGTGATCATTAGTAGCCTTAGTGCAAAATGGTTCAGAAGCTGTTGTATCTTGGAAGTCAGCCACCTGTTCAGAAGAGATTGTCTTAGCTGCTGCTGAAAAGACTTGAGCTTGCCCAGACTTCACATTGGAAGGCTCCTCCCTGTTGCATTCTTTCTTTGAGGAAATCTCAGTTCCCGGGTCTTCAATTATAATGGTTGGGGTTGCAGCCTGGGTGCAAAATGGTTCAGAAGCTGGAGTATCTTGTAAGGCAGCCATCTGTTCAGAAGAAATTGTCTTAGGTAATGCTGAAAAAACTTGAGCTTGCCCAGAATTTACATTTGAAGACGCCTTCCTGTTGGATTCTTTCTTTGAGGAAATGTCAGTTCCAGGGTCTTGAATTTTAACAATTGGGGTTGCAACCTTGGCTTTTATAATACACTTGTTGCTCACAAGATAACCAGCAGTCCAGTCATAAAGCTCACTAGCAGGCACGAACGACTTGAAGCCCAACTCACTCTGATTTTCATTGAACAGTACAGTGCCTATGAACAAAAACAAAAACAATCAAGAACACAACATGGATCAGCAGGTACAAAGAAACAATAATAAACAAATCAACTCAAATTTATAAGTTACTACAGAAATGTGTCAATGAAATATGAATTCAATCAAGGTCAAGAGATAATGCTAATAGTATAAACAAGAAATACACACACTGTGTAATATCCTGTATATATACAGTGTGTTCTTTCTATAGAACAGTAGTAAAGAAATACCCTTTGTAGATTTTGTTATGGACTTCTTGCCGTCAAGTTGATTAACCAAGGTAAAGCTAAAGTGGGCAAGTCTACTCCACCCAACTGGCAATCCTGAAGCATCTGCGACAGCCAAGTACATTGATAACTGCTCCACAAGATTTTCATCACATAGCCTTGGACATAGAAGAATCTGCCTGAAAAAGTGTAGACACACCAAAAGCAAATGAAAAACTAATAACATGCAGTTATGGACCATCTCTGGCTTTATGAGCTATTATTGGACGACTACTAGCTAGCGTTCACCATATTGAGGTACTAAGTGAATAAGTCGACATTATTTGGTGGCGGGATTGAAGCTTAGATGGTTGCTATTTTCAGAAGACTTAAAAGTTGAGCGGTACACTCTTAGCATTTTGCGTCCATCTTGATTTGCAGCTTGTTGAAACAACCCAAGCAAGAGCCACAAATTAATCATAAAGCTCCTCTTATTTTCTATTTGGGGCTAATGAAGCTATCCATTCTACAACACATTTGGATAGAAAATGCCGGAATACAGGACCATTCCCTCAAATTGTTGAGAGTAACAAAAATCCATGAACACAGAAATTCGAAAAAGAACATAGCACCAATTCTGAAACTAATACATCATACTCATATGATAAAGTAATTTTGAACCAATAAACTAATCTTAAGAATTTCAGATTTCTTTTGAAAACCAGATTGGAGCCTTCCTACATTCTGTTTTTGGCTATTCATGAATAAAGCCTATTACTTTAAACAAGTTCTTCTCAGCTAAAAGATATTAAGTACCTAGACATAAAAGCTTATTTACTGAAATTGAAATTTTATGGGTAAAACACTGAGCTTTGGCCAGAACAGATCAGGCATGAAAACCCTACAGTTTGTCAACTTCCAAGTTAAGATGATGATGACATAATATACAACAGATTATAATCTTTAACATGTTCGCATAATGTAAACATAGAGAGAAGAGATGCTCACCATTTAAGACCACCGACGGTATTTTTGGTACTGCTCTGCCAACCCAAGGATCAATCCACCTTTTCTGGGATGTGCTAGTGGGCAAGTCTTTTTCTCCCCAACTATATAATGTTTGGGTGGCTGCCATCCTTTTTACCTTGATGGCTATCTGGAAGGCTCGAAACAGACTCTTGTTTGATAATAGAGCTCCTTCTCTTCGACAAGTTTCTTGCTCTGTCAAAGCTTGGATTATGCATATAGGTCCTTATATTCCTGGTGATGCTATTGGTACAGTGGATAGACAGTTGCTTTCTACTTTAGGAGTTGCTCCTTTGCCTCGAAAATGTCAGGGGTCTTGTATGGTTATTTGGCACCCTCCTCTCTCTCCGTGGCTAAAATTAAACACAGATGGTTTGGCCAAGGGAAATCCGGGGCCTGATGCTTGTAGTGGAGTCTATCGAAATGCTAAGGGTCTCTATCAGGGAGGTTTCTGCCAAGGAATTGGGGTCCAAACTTCTTTTCATGCAGAGCTTCTTGCGATAATCATTGGAATTGATCTTGCATTTAAAAAAGGATGGTATCACCTCTGGCTGGAGAGTGATTCAATGAGTGTTCTTCAATGTATTTTTTCTCAGGTCTTTGAGCCTCCGTGGTCGTTGCGGACTCGTTGGCTTAATTGCTTGAGTCAAATGCGTAGTATGGACATTAGATGCTCCCATATTTATCGGGAGGGGAACACGGTTGCAGACTCTATGGCTAATCTGGGTTTGAGCTCTTCCTCATTGAAGTGGTTTGCTTCCCCGCCTCCAGTGATCTGGTTACCTTTGCCTTTTGACACCGTCGGTCTTCCTTACCAGCGTGGTTAAGATGAGGCTCTGTTTGCGAACTTCTACTTGCTGTACATGGACTTTGCTTGCTAGGTGTTGCAAGACTCCCTTCATTGAACCTGGAAGGTGTTGCTCTGTTTTACGGAGTGGGTGGGGCTGCTTGCAAATCTCTCATTGATGGGTGCAATGATGATTTCCGCAGTAGCTTGTTTAATAATTTCATCTGATCTTCCACTGTTGTCTCTTTTCCTTTTTCTTTTTGTTTGTTTAATCCTTAAATTGGTGGACTAGACAATAGTGGTGCTAGCTAGCTCGATCACGCGCGCAGAAGAACTTTTCCTTTGCCCGATGGTGGCCATGTGAAATTATGAAGCACAATAAAGCTTATGGTGACTTTGTCGGCTGCTGCTCTCGATGAGGAGCATTGCTTTCCAATTTTATGGTGGTGTTCTGCTTTCCTCGTCCCCACAACATTGCTAGAAAACTCCTGCAGTTTTGTTTTGGGAAAAATTCACCAACGGTGTCTGGACACTTAGGGGACTTTCAGAATGATATCTGAACTTACAAAGTTATCAATGTGATACCTGAACTCAATTTTTCGTATCAACATCGTACCTATGATCAATTTCCGTCACGGAGCCGTTACGGAAATTGGTCACAGGTACGATGTTGATACGAAAAAATGAGTCCAGGTATCACATTGATAACTTTGTAAGTTCAGGTATCATTCTGAAAGTCCCCTAAGTGTCCAGACACCGTTGGTGAATTTTTCCCTTTTGTTTTTGTATGGCTTTCATTGCTGTACCTTTTCTCTTCTTTGTTTCATGGGCAGGAACCTTCTAGATAGTTCTGCTTGCTTGTATCACTATGCATGGTTCCATGTTTCATTGCTGGCTTTTGGTCTAGCCCTCCAGCTGGTTTGTAATTTTTGTTCTTCTTCCAATTAAAAGTTCGTGGGGGACAAAGTTCGTCCCCTCTTTAAAAAAAAAAAAAAAAAAAAAAAAAAAGACCACCGACGGTGAAAGTGTCGGAGTAATTTCGGCTGTTCTTGAGCTCAGACAAGTCGATTTTCCATATGAATGTGTCAGATACATCACCCTTCTCTTCCTTGATCTTCATTGTGCCAACTTTCCAAGAGCTCCAAAACCCAGAGATGGACAAATACCACTCCACACTCTAAACCCTGCCTAGAATACCAACGAGTGTTTTCATGGTGTGCCTTTATTCTCATTTATTGTGACCCACCAACTCTTTATTAGATTATTTTGAATCACACAAAGTTGGATAAGGTTTAAAGTTCAGAGATATTTTTGAATAAATGATAATTCAATTAATGAAAGGGTGGTTTTATTGGGATGAAATCTGCTGTCCCAAAAACCCTCTCCCAACACTATCCCCATGTTTTGATTGGCTTAGAATGATTAAAAAAATCATTATCTTAATCTTTCTTTCATTTTCTAATCTTAATGGACCAATCAGAATATGGAGACAGGCTTGGCACATGGTTTTTGGGGACAGCAGATTTCATCCCGGTTTTATTCACACACCAATTTTCTCTATTCACGCATCCCTCTATTTTGTGATCTCAATTTTTATTTTTTTAGGAAACATCGAAATTTTATTCAACTTAAAATGTTTAAAAAAAAAAAAAAAAAAACCGGTGCAGCTTCCTTCAAGCCTTAATTAATGAAACTGTAGAATACAATTGAGGAACATAGAGCCTGAACCCCATATTACAGTAAGCATCAATAGAACGTCATGCAATAATAACATGAGTCTTCACTAAATCTATGTATTCTCATTAAGATTCTAAAAAAAAAAAAAAGGGAAATATCACCAATGGTCACTGAGTTATGACTTATTCGACACTTAACTCACTGTATTTTCAACAATATCACTTAACTCACTCAGTTTTACATCCGTCTTTCACTTAACTCACTGCCGTTAATTCTACCGTTAGAAGCCGTTAAAATTGAGGGTATATTTGTCAAAACACTTAAAAATCATTTTTAACTTAAAAAAAACTACATTTATTAGACTTTTTTTCAATTTTTTTAAATTTCTGAAATTTCTAATAGAAAATTATTTTTTTAACTTAAATATAATTTGAAAAAAAATTTGTCTTTTTTTTTTTTAAAAAAAGTTAGAAATGCATTTTTTTAGTGTTTAGACAAATATACCCTCAATTTACATTTATTAGACTTTTTTCAATTTTTTAAATTTCTGAGATTTCTAATAAAAAATGATTTTTTTAACTTAAATATAATTTGAAAAAAAAATTGTCTTTTTTTTACAAAAAAAAAAAGTTAGAAATGCATTTTTTTTAGTGTTTAGACAAATATACCCTCAATTTTAATACATTTTAACGGCAGAATTAACGACAGTGAGTTAAGTGAAAGACGGATGTAAAACTGAGTGAGTTAAGTGATATTGTTGAAAATACAGTGAGTTAAGTGTCGAATAAGTCATAACTCAGTGACCATTGGTGATGTTTTCCCAAAAAAAAAATTAACATCAATCATCAACGCTTGGTGGTTCAAGTGGTAAGGATCTCGTTCCCCTTAAGTAAGGTCTCGAGTTCGAGCCTTGTGAATGGAGCAGCCAGCGTTGGGAGAGCTTCCCCCCTAAATGGGGTCCGACCCGGCTCGAGGGATTAGTCCTTGCCTACGAGTAGGGGATACCCTGGTTTAACCAAAAAAAAAAAGAGTGCTACCGGCTACTCCATTTGCTTTGATATCACAGTTGCATAAATAATCAAAGGGAGTGACAAAGTTGTGGCTCCCCAACACCCAAAAACTAGGTTGTAAGGGAGTCACACACATCCACTAAAACTAGTCACAAGCAAGAATGAGTCCCAACCTCGAACCACTATGGTACCTTTCAGATCGGGCTTCTAAACTAGGGATGGAGTGGGAAACCTTTGTTGCTTCTCATGGAATATGACAAACCTTTTGAACACACATCAAACGCATCAAGCTTTTGATCTGCTCCACCATACGTCGTCCGATGCGAGACATTCGTCCTTAGAATTCACCAACCTAACAGCCTCAAGACAATCAGATTTCATCATAATGACACCCAATGTGCTTTTCTCAACCGCCTACTCCAAACCAAGCTTCATGACATACAACTTCGGGATAAAAGGATTATTTAATCTGAGCTGCTGTTGCCCAACCGCTTAAACTAGCCCATCCACTTGATGTTGGAACACAGCTCCAATCCCCACAACTACCGATCGCTGAGAACTATCCCATCAAAATTTAAGAGGATGTGTGGCATCTCAAGCTCTTTTTTTTTTTTTTCTTAACTTTTGCTAAAATCTATAGCTATATTTAGAGTTAACACTCCCACGTTAATTTAAATAACAAATACGCTGCATTGCTAGAGCAAAAGTCAAAAATTGGCTATATGTTGAGTCATAAATTACTTATGCAATTGTGCCCCATAACTTAGAAATTGATTTGTCTTGCAGGCTATTTTACTCTTTTTAATCCATTTCCTTTTATTTGTAGGAATCCATGCTTTAATAATAAAATGACTATTTGAGGCTCGAAATGCGGAGATTTGAAGCAAGGAAAAGAAGACACGGAGATTGGAAGAAAATTACAAATCGGCATTTCCGGCGACTTTTCCGGTGAACTTTTCCTCGAGCCGCCACTCATGGAGGATCATTTCTCCAGCAATGGAGGAGCATAGTTGTGTGAATCTCTCACTTGAAATTCAGATATTTTCCCTACACATTGTGCTTTTGTCTCTTGCACACTTTGGAGCTTTGTGGGGAGACAAGGTGGTAGACAACTTTTGCACACTTTGACACCAAGGGGAACATGGATGGCTGAATTGAGGGAGTCCACTCACTCAACTCCATCCAGCTGCAATCTCTCTCTCTCACTCACGGAAGGAAGGCTGGAAGGAATCTCTCATGCTCTCTCTCATCTCTTAAGGAGGCCACCATTTTTGGAGCAGCAAAAACCTCCATTTTTCCACCTTTACACTCATCTTCTCACCACTTTCATAACCCTCCATCACCACAAATCATCACTAGCTGCTCTTACTTTCACCATTCCCACATCATCAAGAGCTTGGAGCAAGGAGAAGGAGACATCCACCACCTCATGAGCTTGGAGACCCATCTCCACCACCACTTTTGGCATCATCAATAATCACTCTTTACTCCTTAACTCTTTATTCTTGATGTATCTTAGAATGTTGAAGTTTGTTTATCTAGTTATGAGTGAGTAGTGAATTTGTTGGGGCTAGGGTTGAAAGCCCTAGCCAATCTTGTATGATATTGATGTGAATCCTATGTTTTATGCAATTTTCCATTACCACCTTCACATGCTAATTCAAGAAGTGAATGCTTATATTGGAATTTGACTAGTTCAAGTATAATGCATTTGTCATCTCATGATTAGTGTTTTGAGATTAGTCACCTCTAGACATTAAGAGCATGAAAGCACACCATGTGTGCATATGAAGGTTGTGAGTTAAAATCACCTAGATCTAGGATTGGTTTGCTTGCATGATTATCTAAACTCAAAGCTTTATGCATCTAGGAACAATGAATTGAGACTTATCCGGTAATAGGAATTGTTCTTAGGTAGTTAATTCTAGACTTATCCGGTTAGAATTGATAACATTAAAAGAGTTTAAGCCTTTGTAATCTTATCCGGATGCAAAGAGGGTAATTGGGTATTTGGGATTGCATCACTTGTAGTTTAAGCATCAATGCATACAAGGGAGGCTTTGGTGGACAATCTAAGCTCTAACTCTCATCCATTTGACAACAACTTGTTTAATTAGCTTAGTTTACTTTTCTTGCTCATGTTGTTTGAATTTGAATCGAAACCATTCCCAACATCAAATCAAATCTCTACACACCATCTTGCACATACTCACCATGAACTTGTACTCACTTGTGAGCCTTTGTTTGTGATTGTACATTTGTATATTCTTCTAGTTTTCCTTTAGGTTTCTCCCTAGCTAGGAAAGGATTTACCAATCCTCGTGGGTTCGACATCCTTACTTAATCCTCTATTCTATAACTTGTACCTCTTGCACTTGAGGGTAGCTATTTGGCTTAACACTATACATTTTACTTCTAGACAATTTAGCTAAGAAAAAGAGGTCTTCTATTCCTGCCTGCAATAATAGTATTCAAACCTCCCAACTTTTCTGAAATTTTAGAAATTTATTTTTAAATTTTGCTTTTTCTATATTGAATAAAAATGACTGACCTCCTTCTACTTAAAAATAAATAAATAAATCTATTTTTAAATTTTCTGATTTAGGGATAAAAATGGATTTCTAGGCAGCCTCTCATTAGAAAGGCTTCATGACCCGCATAGATCGAAGACTAGTTCTACGGTTTTATTGTGATTGTTTTTTTGGTCCGAAGGGTTTTATTGGTGATTATTATTTTATTTATTTTTTGGTTTAAAGGGTTTTGTTGGTGATAATTATGATGGAAAAAAAAAATAGTTGTTGTGAGTTGCCTATTAAGTATTAACTGAGAGAGAGGTTGCTTTGTATTGATCTGTTTGTGAATGTTCAATTGATGTGTGAAATGGTGATGTCTCAATCTTTTTATATAGCGCAGACTATAAAGGATGAATATTTTTTTTGAATCAATGAAAGAGCTTTTATTAATAGAACTCAAACGAGTTGATTACAATCATGTAGAAGCACATCTCGAATATCTTCGGGTGCTTGTTCAAACCAAACAAAACCTTGTTCTGCCTCAAAACCTAAAGCAGCTAGGCGGTGAGCCACCGCATTACATGATCTAGGAGTGTGTTGAATTTTCACACCTTGCAGCCTTCTCCAACTTTGTTTTATATCATCGATTAAACCTCCATTGGGTAGTAAATCATATTGAGGGCTGGAAGCTTCAATAACTGCTTCTAAGCAGTCACTTTCAATTACAACATCATTTAATTGTAATGAGAAAAAAAGATCCATACCTTTTCTAATAGCCAGCAGCTCACATTGCTTTGGTGAGGCCGCATGCACAATAGGACTCATGAATGCAGCTTTGAATTGTCCTGCTGCGTCTCGTAGCACTCCCCTAACTCCATCATGATGTTGATTTGGTAGAAAGGCTGCATCCACATTTAGCTTGAATCTTTCTTCTTCTGCCGGTTTCCATTTTTGCCTTACAAGCTGTTTTGCTTTTGTTCAAATCCCTCTTGCCCGTTGAAACTCCTCCAGCCATGTGAAACTACCAAGTAGCAGATCTTGAGCAGTTTGAACTTGACCATCCCACAAAGCATTGTTCAGGTTTTCCATAATGCCCAATTGAGCATTAATTAGTAACCTTGCAAACAATTCCGGTTTAAGTTCCATTGCTCTTTCTAACATCCACTCTTTGAAGTTAATTATAGGGAGAAGGGTATGCTGCAGATTAAAAGGTGCTTGAGATAAGAGTTTCTTTGCATGAGGACACTTGCATAACACATGTGAAACATCCTCAATGTGGTGATGACATAGTAAGCATGTCATATCTCCAGTATAACCCTTAGTTAACAAACGTTCTCTGGTAGGTAAGAGGTTGCTGCATGCTCTCCAATTGCAGATAAGAACCTTGCCTGGCACTTTGGCTTTCCATAGTCGCTTCCACAGTTCTTTATAAGGATCACTATTTGAAGTGGAAGAAAGAAAATTCTGCAGAACTTGTTCTCTAGCAATCCAATAGGCTGATTTCACAGAGTAGAATCCCTTCTTTTCCAAGCTCCAAATGAGTTTATCATGACATTCACGTCTACTAATAGGGATGCACAACACCTTTTCAGCAATATGAGGAGGAAAAAGAGACATTACCAAAGTCTAATTCCATTCTCGAGTGTCACCATCAATTAGCTCTTCTACCATGTTCAAAGCAGTATTGGCCAGTTTCTGTACTTGATATTGAGGGAAAATTGGGATCCATTGATCACTCCATATATTTACCTGAGCTCCATTTCCTATCTTCCATTGTACACCTGCTTTCAGAACAGGTCTTCCAGTGAGAATACTTCTCCAAGAGAAAGAAGGAGAGTCTCCCATCTCCGCATCCCAGAAAGAGCTATGTGGAAAGTACCATGCCTTATAGACTTGAGCAATGAGTGATTGAGGATTTGAGATTAATCTCCAACCTTGCTTTGCAAGCATGGCTAGGTTGTAGGCATAGA
This sequence comes from Rosa rugosa, assembly GCF_958449725.1. Lineage (NCBI taxonomy): Eukaryota > Viridiplantae > Streptophyta > Magnoliopsida > Rosales > Rosaceae > Rosa > Rosa rugosa. The sequence continues at coordinate 13,799,396 of NC_084823.1, forward strand.
GATTCTTGAAACCCATACCTCCTTCCTGTTTAGTTAAACACATTCTTTCCCAGCTCCTCCAGTGTATCTTCTTTTTATCATCTGTATCTCCCCAAAAAAAATGAAGCACATGCACAGTTTATGAATATCATCACAGAGACTTTTCGGTAACAAATAGCAATTCATGGCATACAATGGCATAGTTTGTGCCACTGCTTTGATTAGAATCTCCTTTCCTGCACAACTGAGAATTTTTGCCTTCTAGCTAATCAATTTCTTGGTTAGCTTTTCTTTGATATACTAAAAAATAGCTGTTTTCGATCTTCCAACGCGCAGTGGCAAACCTAGGTACCTGTCATGCTCGTCTTCTCGTTTTACAGCTAGGATTGCAGCCAACCTATTTTGCTGTGCCATCCCCACATTCCGGCTAAAGACAACACTGCTTTTCTGATAATTTACTTTCTGCGCGGACGCTTTCTCATAGATGTCAAGGAGCTTCTTGTACTTGGCACATTCAACTTCAGTAGCTGTTCCAAACAAGAAACTATCATCTGCAAAAAATAAGTGGTGCAGAGTTGGAGCTTGAGGGCACATTTTGAGGCCTGCAATGTTGTTTTTTTGAACTGCCTTAGTGATCAATGCAGACAACCCTTCAGCACATAAGATAAAAAGGTAAGGTGATAACGGGTCACCTAGCCTTGCCTAATCCCCCTTGTAGGTACAATCTTTTCTGTAGGTTCTCCCTGTATAAGAAGAGAATAAGTGACTGAATTTATGCAATTCATAATCATGCTTACCCAATTAGAGTGAAAACCCAATTTGGTGAGCATTGCTTGTATAAACTGCCACTCGAAACGGTCATAGGCCCTGCTTATGTCCAATTTGATTGAGGGAAAAGAAACCCGTTTCTTGACTTCTAAGTTGATGCATGAAGTGAGCCGCTTCTGTAGCCACCAGAGTGTTATCTGAAATTAGCGGGCCTCGGTACATATGCACTCTGTAATGGCGAGATTATTTCAGGCAGATACTGCTTTAGCCTGCTAGCTACTACTTTTGAAGTAATTCTGCAAATGACGTTACAGAGAGCTATAGGTCGAAAGTGATCAGCTATCTTTGGAGACATGATTTTTGGTATCAAGCATATATGTGTGAAGTTGGCCTCCTTCCAAAGTTTTCCTCTTTCCAAAAAGTTCTTCACTGCCAAACAGACATCCATGCTAACAATAGACCAATATTTTTGAAAAAAGAATGGTAACATACCATCTGGACCGGGGCTTTTAGACAGATGCATTTGAAAAAGAGCCGCTTTAATTTCCTCATCATTGTAGGGTTTGAGTAGATTGGCATTTATCTCCTCTGTTACCTTTGTGGGTGTTGCATCAATGACAGTTCTAATGGCTTCATTGTTGCAGCCCTCAGAAGTGAAAAACATCTTGAAAATACAACATCAGTAGTCTATGATCAATCTCCGCCGGTTCAGTTTGCCACTGTCCTTGTTCATCATTCAAGCCTCTAATAGTATTTCTGCTTTTTCGATTACTGGCTCTTCTATGAAAATAGGCTGAATTACGGTCTCTCTCCTTGAGCCAAGTTGCTCTTGATCTCTGCCTCCAATATTTCTCCTGTTGAGAAAGAAGTTGGTTGTATCTGACATGTAACACCCTTTGTTCTTTATACTGCTCCGGGGAAAAAGGGAGCTTCATGAGATCATTCAATTTTTCTTGGACCACACTCATTTCAGTTTTCTGTTTGTCAAAATCATTTTGGTGCCATTGTAACAATTTCTGCCCCGTGGCCTTAATCTTGAAACTCAATTGTCGCATCACATTGCCAGTAGTAGGTTGTTCCCAGCCTTTTTGGATAATCTCCTTGCTTTCTGGATTACCATGCCACATCTCTTCAAAACGAAACATTTTTGGAACTTTTCGATGTTGAAACTTCTCTGCACTGATTTCAATCGAAATAGGACAGTGATTAGAGTCACTTGGTTTGAGCGTGATAACTCTACTGTAGGGAAACTTGCTTCTCCATTATGTGGTCTGGAAACTGCGATCCAACCTCTCTTTGGTGAATTTGTTATTGCATGTAAATTTGCTGCCTATAAACCCCATGTCAATCAGTCCACATGCTGCCATAGTGCTATGAAACTCCCTCATTGTTGCAGAAGCTCTTGGAGGTCCACCTGACTTATCTGCTTGAGACATAATCTCGTTGAAATCCCCTGCCATTAGCCAAGGGAGGTAGCATGGTTCTGTTGCTAGGGACCGGATAAGATCCCATGTTTTGCTTCTATCAGACTGAGCAGCCCAGCCATATATGCCCGTAAAACGCCATTTTTTCGTGCTATCAAGTTTGCCAATGATGGCGTCAATGTGGTGTGCAGATGAAGTTCTAATATCTGCATGTGTGTCGTCATTCCAGAGTAGTGCGACACCTTGTGATTCTCTCTGCTGTGGAAAACATATGTTGTCTTTGAATACCAACAAATATTGTATAGCCACTTCACAAGTTGCCTTTTTTTTTTTTTCCTTCACGACAGTGTAATTTCTCACCTACATATTAGTGAGATTTGAACCCATGACCTCTACGATGTTACTTAGATTTTTGAGCTCGTTCTTCAGATCTTCCCATGTGTCAATGGTGTATGCTCCTCTTCGGATGTCATTGTATTTGGTTCTCCACCACAGTTTAGCATTTCCTGACAAATACATTATCGTCATGTTCTTCATCTCTTCCGATTCTGGCTTCACTGCTCGGAAGTATTGTTCCATATCAAATAAGATATTCTCAAGCTCATTGGCGTCTCGCACCCCTATATAGCCTTGAGGTTTCAGTATCTTCACCTTCCTGTAGTTCATCACAGGTTGGTTTCTCATTGCCATAGTGTCCACTGTCACCTGGAATGTATCAAGGGCATCACCCATCATTTGCCATTTGCTCGTTCGGAACAGGAGCTTCTTCATTTCTCTCCATTCCACTTCCTTGCGCTTTTAATTTTTCAAGGGACACAACTCGGTCTTTTAGGCTTTCTATCTCAATCATCAGTGCCACAATAAACCCTCTAGCTAGGTCAACGTGATCCAACGTTGCAGTAATATCATTCAATTTGTCAGGCACCCTCGCAAGTTCTCCGAGTTGTTAGTAATACCAATAGAATCATCGTTGGTTCGTCATTTTTCCAGTCATTATAGTGAGATTTTGACCCGAGTTGGCTCTAATACCAACTGCCACGGGCTTAACTTTGCAATGCGCAAATAGAACCGCGCGACACTTACAGGTAAGCAAGTCAGCCAAGTGAGTACCTTGCAAGATACAATGAATTAAAGTCACACAATATTAAAATGATGCTAGCAGCAAGCAAGAACACAATTATTTAGATGTTGGGCAACCATGATGAACAAATGATAATCGAAAGGAATTATCAAGAAACAATCTCATGAGACAAAAGTGATTGAATAATTCCTCTTTTATTGATGGTAAGACGTCAAGGGAGGCAAAAGTACATGTGCTTACCTATACTAATTCCGTAGTTCAGATATGTCGACTAGAACCCCTCCCTAAAGAGCATAGCGGGCTTAAATGGCCAAGGTGTGGAGAAATATCCATTTGGTCGAGGAGAGTAAATGCTAAATAAAATAAATTACATAAATTGTAAATTACCAAAACACGCCTAGCACACAAGAAATAAACCAAAAGCTTAACTAATAACACTAGATAAGGTTGCTTGCAGCGTTATAAGTAGGGCCCCTAACAATTAGCAAGCACACAACTTCGCTCAAGCAGGAAGTGCTCACATAGATGTTCCACCAGTTGTCAACTATTGGATCATACAATTCAACTTTAAATGTTACAGACCCAGCAAATTGTACCTGGAAGGCTGGCAATGCAGTTGCTCCAAATATTCGGTTAGCTTTCCCTGATAACCAATTCTTTAAAGCTTTTTGATTCAGGGTTAGGGCTTCGTGCTGATAATGTGTTTAAGGGAAAGAGATTCGGGAGAATGATTGTGTGTATTCATTAATAATAGGGGTCTCTTTATATAGACGATTATAAGTACAGAATCTGAATCATACAAGGAAAACCTAATCGAACATTGATTATGATATCTAGAAAATTCTACCCTATTACAACTGAAACAAGTAATCAAAATTTGGAACAGACACATATAATTCGTGTATCCTCAAACAGTTTTATATTCATAGCTCCAATAATAGTATTCATACCTCCTAATGTTTATGAAATTTTAGAAATCCATTTTAAAAATTTCTGATTTAGGGATAAAAATTCATTTCTAGGCAGCCTTTCATCAAAATGGCTTCATGACCCGGTGACTAGTTCTACTGTTTTATTAGTGAATTTTTTTTTTGAAGGGTTTTTATTGGTGATGATTATGATGGGAAATTAAAAAAAAAAGTTGTCGCTGTGAGTCGCCTATTAACTAAACTAGGAAAGATGGGAGAGAGAGAGAGAGAGAGAGAGAGAGAGAGAGAGAGAGAGAGAGAGAGAGAGAGAGAGAGAGAGAGAGAGAGAGAGAGAGAGACGTTACTTTGTATTGATCTGTTTGTGAATGATTCAATTGATGTGTGAAATTGTGATGCCTAAACCTCTTTATATAGCGTAGAGGATGAACATGGTACATTATAATCAGGAGTAACTCTAGACCTGTAAATGGACCGGATTTTGTTTCGATCCCGCTTCGGATCCTTGGCTATTGGACGGGTTTGGATTAAAAATTTTGATCCGTTGATCCGTTAACCCGTTTATTTAACGGATTTAGGTCGATCCGATCCGATCCGTTAATGATCTGGTCTGTTTTTATAATAATACAATATTATTTTTTTATTAATACATTATTATTTTTTGAAAAATATAAAATATTAAGAATTTCTAATACAAATCTTTTGCAAAAACCTAAGGGATGGTCTTCGTAAATAGAGTCCATCAATCCATCACCCAAGTCCCAAGAAGCATTATTGATAAAGGCTTTGTTTAGTTTACCAAAAAGCTAAGAAGGTTGTAGAAGCACAATTAATATCATACACATCTTCGGACATCGATCTTTCTCTTAATTTATCGAGTGTAGGGAGTATTTTGATAATGTGATTCTACTTTTAGTGATACTCTTCATGTTATTTTATTAATATTTTATGAGGTATCATGATATAAATTTAATATTACAATTTAAAATTTAAAAATATTTAAAATTATAAATGGGTCGAATTTGCAGATCGGGTATCCGTTAATCCAGCGGATATAGATTTGGATCGAGCTATCAACGATCCGCCGGGTCAATGGAGCGGGTTCGGGTTGAATTTTTTTATTAATAAATGGATTTGGATTTAGGCCGATCCACTCTAAATCCGTTCTATTTACAGGTCTAAGTAACTCTCTGACTATTACCACTTACCCTACTAACCATAAAATTATGTTCTTTAAAAATAGTGTAACATTTATGGAGTAAATAGAAGAACACCAAATGTTGTTTTCAGCAATTGATGTCTTCCGCAATCTATGTAGTCCACTTTTTGTATCCTGTAGAGCGACTTCACCAAGTGTTCCTAACCGTTGTTAGTTAAATAAAGGGGTTTTTCCCGTATACCCAAAAAGCACCAGTATTTTTCCCAACTACCCAACACTTTTGTATTACATTGTTTCTTTTAAGAAAAGACTAACAGAGATAGTCTTTATCTAAATATCATTTGTATCCTATATTAACCTGTGGTTTTGCCAATACCCTTTGACTAAAAAAAATTCATTTTAAACGACAAAACAAAACAAAACTAGCCTTCAACATGCCCAAGTTTTTTCTCCTAACAGCCTCTTGCCTAACGGATACTTTAACAGGCGGAATCACTGCTGCTTGTCTTAGTTTTGGATTTAAAACTGGTTTTTTCGGTTAAATAGTACAATCAGAACCTTAGATTTCTACAAGATGCAGACATTTAGATAGTGACCTAAAGATGAAGATAACTATATAATGATAACGATAAAGATGAAGATAACTATATTATGACAACGATACTTGTTGAAGAGGTGGATGAGTAACCACATGAATTCATTTATTCAAATAATATACATGTTAAACATTCAGAGCCTCATTCTTAGGTAAACAGCAAAAGCTGTTTAGCTATCCATAAGAATGAGAACATGTACTTACTTGTACTGAAGCACACTACTTCACTTCTAGATAGGAAAGGAAGCACACTACTATGGCTATATCGGATTTATCTTTCCGTTTTTCAATGCCTTACAAATAAAACTAAAGCTCCTTATATAGAGAGCGGAACTCAAACTGGAATTCAAAACACAAAATGTACAGAATAGCTCCGTGATCTTCTGCTTTTCTGAGTGCTCCTGATGATGGAGGTCGGACAGGGAAAAGCAAAAGCATATGGGTGAAATGTTTTTCACCTTCTTCTTTTCTGAAAAGCAAAAGTATCTTTTTGAAAAAGGGAACAGTTGCTTTTTTGTTTTGGTGCTTTTTTTCTTCACCAGCTGCTACATGTTGTCGTCAGTCTCCGAGTTGTGGCCAAGGACAAAGGAGTTGTTATCTGCCTGGGTCATCCTTACTGTTGTAGCATTATCTTCAACATCTGTATCGACATACATCTTGTAGTGGTTGTCATTTTCAAGTTTTTCCACCCATTGCATGCATGCCATTGTCGAGTCTATCTCTTTTCTGGTGAGAGATAGGAATAAGTCGCTGCTGACTACGTCAGGATGATCGTAAGCAGTGATAATTGTTTTTTCTCCTGCTGCCAGGAAGGTATTGTTGATATCTTCAGAGATGATCTTTTTGATATATTCTAGGGCCATGGCTTTCATCCAAGGTATGCTTGAGTTCGGTTGGCCATTGTACCCAACACAGGCAGGCTGAAGATATTGTCTTTGAATAATTCTCACATAATGATACGGAGGAATATATTCAACCTCACCATTTGCCTTTTTGATCCATTCTGGGGGGGGGGGGGGGGGGGGGTGGATCTGAACTTCAAACGAAGCGTACAGTCATTTTTTCTTATGTTCTTGACTGTGTTGACAAGGATTGGAGGCAAGCCTTTGAGATCATCATTGGTCTTAGTCCACAGATTATGGACAAAACCATTTTCAACAAGCCAAAGCTTGTGTTCTTGTGGATGTTCACTTTGAACATTTACCAGGTATCTTCCAACATAAGGTCCTGCTATGATGAAGAGGGTTGGAGGAATACGATCTTCAGAATTATGACTTCCTATCAGACAGTGGAATTCATGCCAGTCTGATTCTTTGAGTGCTATGATAGGGACTCTAGCACTTTCAGGATCTTCTAGGAAGTGAATTTTTTCTTTCTTGACAGCACTCTGCTGTAATTCTTCGAACTGTGGTCTTGCATTCTCGTATAGTTCTTCAGCTAATGCAAATAGGGCTGGAAACATTAGACCACTGCTTCTTTCCTGAAAGGCAAATAAAAGATTATCCAGAATTGCCTTCTGGTGGTAGGCTAATCTCCTGCCAGTTCTGAACACAGGAGTATCGAAAGTTCGAAGTTCATAATTGAAAACATTTATTACTCCAGTTGGAGTAGGTTTGCTTTTTGGCAAAGCAACAGCCGTCAACGGTCTTGATGAGCCTTTACCGTCTGCCGTTTGAGACGGGCTAGTCAATCCTTTACCCTGGGATTGATCAGTTGTGGCTAAGCCTCTTGGACTTAGCAGGAATCTCTTGAGGATTTTTTCTTTGGGATCCTCATTGGTTTCATGTTCTTTCCCAGCTCTTCTGCTTCTGGGATTGCGACCTTCGTCGTCGTCATCATTTCTTTTGCTGAACATGGCTAATTCTCTTGTTAAGGCGTCTGGAAGATAGTTCTTGTTTCCTGCAATTAATTCAACAACATAATCATATTGGTTAAGGAATAATTGCCAGTTAGCTAGTCTTCCTCTATCAGCAGCTTTATCAAGTTTGAAATTTTTGAAATTCTTTACTCTGGCACAATCGGTGCGGACAGTAAAGGGTTTTCCAAGGAAAGCTGGAGAATTTAAAATTGTTTTCTTAACAGCCAAAATTTCTTTTTCCCCTGTGGGATAATTCAGTTCTGCTGGGCTGAACTTGCCACTACAGAATTTACAGATCTTTTCAATGTTAGTTCCAGGCGTTTTTGCCAGAACTACACCGAACCAGTAATTATCACTAGCATTTGTTTGGAGGATAATTTCGTTATTCTCTTCTGGTTGTTGAAGAGGAGGGCGGTTTTTGCAGAGATTTTTTATCTGCTTCACAGTTTTTTCATCATCTTCTGTGAAGTTCCATTTTCTTTTGGAACTCGTTTTAGGAGATAACATTGCTGTTAACCCCGATATTTTAGGGATAAAATCTCTCCCATAATTAATGACACCAAGGAATCTCTCTAGACTCTTAGCATCAGGAATCCTGTCTGGGAACTTCCAGATCTTCTCAAGGATATGAGGTTGGAGTTTTATCACTCCATTTTTGATATTTATACCTAGGAAATCAACTTCATCAAGGATAAAGAAGATTTTCTTTTCACCTAGGATAATTCCATGCTGAACTATCAGCTTTACAACCTCATGGAGGTGTTTCATATGTTCTTCTCTGTTTTTGGAGAAGACAACGCAAAACTCCGCGACATGCTTGAAGATGTTGTCCATTTTTCTTTGGAAGATTGAGGGAGCTTGCTTGAGACCAAAATGCATTACCAACCATTCGTAATGTCCTTGTGGTGTTCCGAATGCAGTGAGAGGCACACTCTCAGGATGCATCTTGACTTGCCAAAAACCCGACTTTGCATCGAATTTTGAAAAGACCTTGGCTCCTCTGAGCTGGTTGATCAGTACTCGTACTTGAGCAATTTGATAGCCGTCTTTGACAGTCTTTTTATTGACATCTCTGTAGTCAATAACCATTCTAGCTTTTCCTCTAGGGGTTTCTGCATGATTCCTCACGTAGAATGCTGGAGCATGATGAGGGCTAGTGGAAGGTTGAATTAATCTCTTGTTCTGGAGATCTTCAATATCTTTTCTGAATTCTTTTTGGTCTTCCTCTTTGTATTGAGGAATGGCTTTGACATGACAGATGGCATTCATGTCATGCAATCTTAATTCACAGACCACTGGGTCTTTTTCCCAAAACTTCTGAGGGTCTACATCGATGTTCTGCTCGAGTAGTTTCTTGATTTTTTCAAGAGTGGGAATTTTCTGAGACTCAAGCCTATTCTGAAAGTGCTTGAGGTTATGCTCATGGATGAAACTAGCTTCTTCTTCTTCTTCAGAAGATTCTTCAACAAGTAATTCTTCTTGTTGTTTTATTTGGAGTATGGGTTCAAATTTGGGTTTGTAGGGGGTAAGATCACCACTATTCTGTTGCGATCTCTGATATTGGGTAGTAAAGTTTGGACCTACAATACTTTTGGCCTAAATAAGCCTATTAGCCCAGAACACCCGTTCTCATTTTCTGAAGCCTATTGCTTCTTCATCCTGAATAAATCTTTGTTGGAGAATGAAATCATTACCCAACAAGAAATCTGCGCCTTAGCCTTCAGATTGCCAGACGTTATGGATGGTAAATGTTCCTCCACCAATGGTGATCTGAACATTTTTTGCTACTTTATTCATGGTGAGATGGCTTCCATCAAAAGTAACACCAGTAGCTGTTTTCTTTTCTTCTTTTCAGAGTTTTTCTGGAATTGCAAATCTTTTTGCAACTGTAAATCCTGATCCATTATCTACAAAGGCATGTAGATGATATTTTTTGTGATCAGGAAATTTTAGTCCAATCTCTATGTAGTTGCTGTATCTACTCGTAGAGACGACTTTCGATTGCTGAAGCTCATTTTCTTGAGCTTGTTCCTTTGGAATGAATGGTTTACATTCTTCCGGAACAATTTCTGGTGGTTCAACCAGTTCAAAATTTAAATTTTCATCGGTTTTTTCTTCTTCGATGATTTCTTCCTTTATTTTTGAGGAAGATGGTTTCATAATTTCTTGGAATAAAGTTTCTACTTCTTTCTCTTTTTGTTCAGAGAAATATTCTTCATATTCTTGTTCAACCAGTTGGCTGACAAGACCATTCTTGGTTTTTCTTCTTGCTTCAGCTATGAAGCATTATTCTTTGTGATAAGTCTTTTTTGACTCTTCACAAAACATAGGGAGACCATTCTTTTCGTGACATAAGCAGTAGTCACAAACGAATGTACCAGGGTTCACCTGATAAGAAGACATTAAGGATTCTGTCTTGCTTTCTTCCCAGTTTTTGATTTTCAAAACATTCATTTGTCTGGATTCGAAGTACTCTACTTCAGAATCTGTCTCAGACTCAGATGAATCTTCTTCTTCGGACCAGGCAGAGTAAACTGACCTGTCGTCTTCTTCATCATCAGAATAGGCTATTTCGTAGCCTTTCATATTTGCTATTTCTACTATCTGCTCATATTCTTCAAAGAAAGCCTTAGTAGATCTTTTACCCTTTTCCGGGCATTCATTGGCATAGTGCCCTTCAACTTTACATAACCAACATCTGCAAGCTTTCTTGCTTGGTTGTTTATGTTGATGAGTATTCTTCTTTTTCTTGAAGAATTTCTTTTTTGGATCTTCATCCTGTTGTTTCTTGTAATTGGAACTTTTCTTGAATTTCCAATTCTTTCTTTGATTACTCTTTTTGAATTTTTTAGAGTAATATCTTCCTTTCTTCTTTCTGTAGAACTTGGATTCATGACATCCCCAGTTGGTTGGCATATCCAGTATTCCGTAACAGAAATTTTCAACTTCTTTGAGTTGTTTCTTGGCCATCTTAGCTCTAAGATTGGCTTTGCACTGTTCTTTCAATAGTTGCCGGATTCTGTCGGCAATTCCTCCAACTGAAAATCTTTCAATTGGTTTTTCTGCTATGCTTTCTCGCACAGCTGTTCTCCATGGTTCAGGGAGTTTCCTGTGCAACAGGTTGACTAGATCAGTATTTTCTAGTTCACCAATTGTACAGTAATATTCTTGAAATTCATTCAAGTATTCTTCAAAATATCTCATGTCACAAATTTTGAGAGCATAGATATTTGATTTAGCCGTTTCTCTAGCCTTTTCACTCATATTTGCAAGATCTCCACAGAACTGATCGTACAGTGGTGCTACAAAATCATACGGAGATTTTGAAGTTTTGATTTCTTCCAGCCATTCTTTTCGTCTGGCTGTCTCTTTGAAAGAATAGTAATACTTCTTGGCTACTCCTGTGAGAGTAGTTTCAAAGTACATCTGAAGATCAGGAGCTTCAAATTTTCCAAGGGTTAGAGCAGATGCCATCATCAGGCTGTCTACCCATTGGTCAAGAGTGTTTCTCTTGTCTAGAGCTTTATCTAAATCTAGCCAGATACCATAGTTGGAAATTGGTACTCTGGGTATCTTGTCCTCTGGGACAAACCTTTGAGAATTTCTTTCTCCATTTTTGCCCGTAGGGGCCTTCTGTATAGGGAGTTTCACTTTTCCCTTTTCTCTAGTGATGAAAGTTTTGGAGCTATCTCCGTCTTCCATTTCAACATCCTGGTAGGGAAGGAGTTTTCTTTCCTTTCCTGGATTGAATTTTTTCATTTCTTCGATTAGTTTTTCTAATCTTTCAGGATTTTCGCAGAACTCTGCTTCTTCATAGAGCTCATAGAGCTTTTGCGCTCTAAGCATATTAACTGGTCTGTTTAGATCAGCTTCTAATTCTTCTTCAGTGATGGACTCTGATGGTTCTTCAGAGTTTTTTGTACTGCTAACACTAGCCTCTCTAGTGCTGTAGCTTCTTCTGAGAAGATTTTTGTTTATCCTGAGGTTATCAGGACAGACATCACTTTTTCTGTGATTGTCAAAATTTAGACTAATTTCTCCAGTCTTTCTACTTTCATAAATTTTAGCTTTTGCACTTTCTGCTGGTAGCTTCGGACCAGATAATTTCCATTCAATAGGAAAAGTTACTTCATTCCAAGTAACCTTATGGATCTGCTGTGAATGGTTCTTCTGACTGGTGAGGAATCCAGTAGTAAGACCAGGGATGTTTGATATCCTTGTCTTTGGCTCTACTGTAGTACTCATCAGTTTATAGTATATTCTGTATACTATTGCCAATTCTTGCATATCATTTTTCATGGATATGCCATCTGTCTTGACTCTCAGCCTTAGACAGTGAGCTGCATCCTTCAAGCTGGTAGAGAAATTTGGGAAGCAGTTGAAATATGCTACTTGGTTGCACAGAGATGTTTCTAGGGTTCCCAAAAGACTAGCTTGAAAATCTGTTAGTCTATTGTCTTGTAAGACACATAGAACTGAACAGTTTATGCCTTCTCGAGCAAGAAGTTTTATGCCTACTTGGACTGCTCCAATGTGCATAAATTGATAATTTTTTGCTTTTGCTCGGGCAACTTCAGCAGGAGTGATCAGTAGTAGATCAGTTTCTCCTGTTGTAGAGGGGGTTGTAAATTCCAGTAATTTGAAATGATGGCTGTCCATCAGGTCAAATGTTCCCCTTTTGTAGATTTGTTTGAAATCTAGCTTTGGAATTGAGGCGTTTTTTACCTCATGCTCGATTTCGTTGTATTCAAATTCTTCAGCATTTAGGAGTTGGACTCCTTTCTTTTTCCCGAAGATGCTCATCATATTGACATCTCGAGTTTCTTTCGGCTTTTCATACCGAATACTAGTAGAACTAGTTGAGGGATCCAGAAAAATCATGTTTGGAACAGGATTCTTTTCTGGTCTTTCTAATGGTTTGAATCCATTAGCCTTCTTTGGTTTTACTGTAGGCACTTTCTTGTCCTTCAGTATATTTTTCATAGAATCCAGCGTTTTTTGCTGTTCATTGATTTTTCTACTAACACTTGTTAGCTTTTCTTCTTCCGTTTTTGGAAGATCTTTGATATAATCCAGTTTGTTTTCCAATTTTTCTAATTGGTGGATTATAACAGGAATTTTGTCTAGATGATCTTGACATCTAGATATTTCTTTCTGCAGGATCTGATATTTTTCATCAGAAGATTTTAATAGAGAATTCAGTCTCTCTATTATTAAATCAGACATTGTCCCTATAGGGGATTCCCCTGCTGAGCTATTTTACAAGCTCTGATACCAGTGATTTGCGGATCTAACCAATGCTCAAATAATCAAGAGGTTTTTGTTCCTCTTCCAGAATATATAAAAGATTATCAATATCTTCTTCTAGTTTATAAATTCTGGTTTGAAGTCTATAGATGATATCCCAGTAATGGGGAGTTTCTCTACTAAGACCTTCTCTATACTCTTTTAGTTTTCTCAACTTTTCTCTTTCCTTATGCAGTTCTTTGCTAGTATTTTTGCAGATAGCATTTAGCTCAAGTCTGTCAATGATAGAAATCTTGAATGGTAAAGTGTACTGTTTACCTTTGAAATAGAGGATGAATGCAACAGCTGTATATATTCAAACAAATATAATTCTTATGGGCCCACCACGTTTCAACAAAACAATAGAAAACAGATATTTAAAGAAAACCAACAACTAACAGAGACATCAGAGAAGAGTATTACTGGTAAGAATTTTGATAAGATGGGTTGGTGAGAATGGAAAAGAGAAAGAGTTGTGTAAAGAGGAATAAAAATAAGACACTGAAGTGTATGAGAAGTATTCTCAGGAATCTGGGGTGTATAAGCATTAACCCTTAAATAAAAGAACAACAAAAAAATTGGCCTCATTTTGGCTTATTTATCTATTTCCTGCTCTGAAAATCAACTAAACCGCAGCTCTCTTCTGTAGCCGCCGACTGTTGTTGCTGTCTCGAGAAGGGCATGGCGGACCAACAGACGGCGGTCTGCCGTAGCTTGCCGTCGGAGATCATACGCGAGATTCTTTCGCGATTGCCAGTCAAGTCTTTATGCCGCTTCAGGTGTGTATCAAAGTCTTGGCTTACGCTAATCATGGACCCCCAATTTGTGAAGATGCATTTCAACAAAGCCATTGAGAATGAGGATCTGTTTTACCAAAGAAGAAAACTGTTATTCACTGATGAAAAAGGTGATTCACTTTACTCTTTCGACCTCGATGAGTTTCTTAATCATTATCATGATCATCCATTTCTGAATGATCTTGGTAACTGTAACAATGTTGGTGTTATTGGTGATGATTATGATGGTGATCTAGTTGTCACTAGACTCAAACTGCCCATTTTTGTTCTGAGTTGGACCTTGGTGTCTTTCTGCTGTGGCCTAGTGTTATTTGAGTTGGGTTCCGAGTTATATGTGGCTAACCCAGCATTGAGGAAATATAAGAAACTGCCAGCTCCATCTGCAGAGTTGGATCTTGGATCCTCATTCCATTACCAATTTGGGTTCGGTTTTGATCACACCACTGATGACTTTAAGGTGATTAAATCGACGTCCTGGTTTGATGGAGTGGATTTTATTGTCTATGCATTCAAAACTGGTTCTTGGCGACAAATTCAAAGGCGATTGCCCTACATAAATTTTAGTCCTCGTACTGGGATAATGCTTAATGGAAGACTTCATTGTATGATGTGGAGCCTGAAAGGTTACTCATGGGTGATTGTATCTCTCTCTTTAGCAGAAGAGGAGGTTCAGGAAATTCCACTGCCGCTTGATTTAGATGCGACAATCTTGGATGACATGGAATTGGGACTGTTCTTCAAAGACAGCCTCTGTATAATTTATCCAGTTAGCACTGAAAGGGTAGGTAAAGATAGAGCAACAAGTAAAAATGATTTTTGGGTTATGAAGGAATATGGGGAGGCGGAGTCTTGGACTAAAAGAGAATTCTTCTCTGACTATGAACCTTATTTATTGCCTTCCGGTTACTGGAAGGAAAGTCATGTTCTCTTCCGGTCCGGTACCAGTGATGCGTTGGGAATGTACAATTTCAATGATTATAGCTGTCAAGGTCTATCCATTCCTGGATATCCTAAAGTTAGGGGGGCTGGTTTCTACTTGGAGAGCCTTGTTTCACTGGATGATCATCGCGATTTTAATGAGCATATCCAGCATGAGAGGAATCTTAGCTGAATACTGGATGAGGTAAAGATGATGAACTCACGCTCTGTCTCTTGTTTGCTTTAAAATGGTTTTTTGTTTTTTCGGAATTTGTTTCAATAACTATATGCTTTCCTAATTCTATTTTCTTTTAGCCTTTGCTTTTCTACTGTTACAATCTTGCAAGTTGCTCGATAGCGAAACTTCTTTCCTGGATGCAAAAGTCATAAATCTTATTTATGATGGGAATCTAAAGCTAATTGGTTGTCTATGATGGGAAAATAAGCAGTAGCATTTGCCAGGCTTTTTCCCATAACTCCATAAGCAGTAGAGCTTGTGGAATTTGAGATGTAGGAAAAGCACCAGAATAATCATGAGAACTATTGCTGAATTATACTTTTTTTTTTTTTTTGGTAATATTGCTGAATTATACTTAAGAGTCATGAAAAGCAATCTTATGAAGTTTCTTATAGACTCCCTTAAACTGTTGGCCTCAATGGTGCTATATGTATCAATATGTAATATATCTCAGTGGTCAATGTGTTGTCAATAGGATTTTGGTCAGTGCAAATGTAGAATCTATGGAGGCTATGACATATATAGAAGGTAGGCCTTGTGACTTTTTATGTGGTGTTTCTTTAGAGTTACAATAATTACAGGTTATGTTTCAAATAGTTTCCCTGTTATGTGATAATTATAATTTTCACCGATATTAACAAACATTTGTTAGGTGTCTTAAACAAGTGAGCCATTCTGATAGTACTACAGTAGATATTTGACATTGAAGGGGTATCGAGCATCTGGGTAGAAGATTTGTTGTTCCAAGACTTGGTGTAGTCTCTCTATAGTGGTGGTATTGTTGATTTTACGGTAAAGCAATTCTAGAACCAAGAAAGTTATCCATGAATTTATGTTGAAAAAGAATTTTTTAGACTCTTTTGCTCTTGGTGCCTAGCATACTTTGACATGCGACTCATTTTCAATCTTTTTGATTGTCAATATAAGATGATGAATCTAGTGGTAGTGATTCCTTAAAATTCATTTTGGTGTCATCAGTTTTACATTTCTAAGTTCAGTTGTGATAGTCTGTTTGGATGAAGGATGCTTGGAACATGTGAGTTGATTATGAGCACTTGTTGTTGCTTTTCTATTTGGCATGAGATTTTGTTTGATGAACTTTGACATAATTATTATGCTTCCAGATACACTCTTGTTGTCTTCCAGATGCTGACTTTTGTGGTGCACGATCGTAGTTTATGGTTGGTTTCTCTTCGAGGAATGTTTCAGTTGCTGTAGAAGAATGATGAACATGAAATTGAGAGATTTGAATGAATCTCATCTCATGTGACTCATGTCTCATTAATTGCGGGGGCGAATTCAGATGTACTCTAATACACAGAATGGGATAGCTGTGTTCAATCTGATTCCCCTTGGAAGTATGTAACTGTAACTTATATTCTCTAAGACCAAGTAATGCAGGACCTATCATGAGCTTTTAGTTTCTGGTTATAAAGAAAAAGTTCATTACAAAGTTTTCTATAAACTTCTGTGTAGATTAACCCAACTGGATGAGCTTAATAGGTCTCGCGAATGATGATTGTTGCGGCTAGAATTGGTTATCGATACTTGGATTTCTTGAGTCGAGCATTGTATTCGGGACCAAATAATATACCAAAATTTAGTAGCAAAACGATAATAGACCGTCTAACTGATGGTCTTAATGAAAGGCGTTACAGATAAGTTGCAACAACACTAATGTTCAATGGAGGTTCTTAAGGAACGAATACGTAGAACCCTTCTCCTTATTACTCTCTAAGCCAAACTGGACAATGCTGAGTAAACTCACCATAAACAGTTGGTCGAGTTTCCGCTTTCCAGAGTTAGTCGTTCAAACTGAATTGCTTCAATCTTAGATGTACTGTGGAAGTAACTTGGCCAGCAGCGAATAGAAAATACAGATTCCCAGAAATCGCTCTCTGATGCACTAAAATTCTTGCACTTCACACAGCTTTTGCTGACCAGCTTTCTGATTTCCTGAAGCTCTAACAGGAACTGGCAGGTATGGTGGGTATCATACGCTCATACATCATTCCGGCTATCGAGTCATCATGATTAGCAAGCACACAGCTTCGCTCAAGCAGGAAGTCCTCACATAGATTTTCCACCAGTAGTCAACTATTGGATCACAGAATTCAACTTTAAATGTTACAGACCCAGCAAATTGTACCTGGGAGGCTGGCTGTACAGTTGCTCCAGATATTCGGCTAGCTTTCCCTGATAAACAATTCTTTAAAGCTTTGATATGTGTGTAAGATTCAGGATCAGCAATTTCTATGTGAAGTTTGCCAGCAGTGTTCAGGCTACATCTTGATGGCTACTCAAAGGAAGTGGCTTAGGATTTATGTGAAAATAACTCCCTACCACATCCCAAGTCCGCATTAAAAACCTTCTTCAACTTGTGTTCTTTGAAGAAGCTACCCTTCCACATCCCAGAATCAGCACTACTGGTGAGAAAAATAGCAAACAAGTTTCATTCCTTCAAATCCATTTCATTGCAAGGCAAGAAATCAGCCCTTTCTGTATTTCCCTGCTCAAAGTGGTTCGCAATCAATGTCTCATATGTAGATAAACTTGGGGCTATTGATCGATCTTTCATGATTCTGAAATACTTTTTTGCTTCCTCCAATTTCCAGCATTGGCAAAAGCTCTTTATCAATGATGTAAAAACCAATATTCCAGGAGAAAGTGACCTGGACTCCATCTCATAATATAGCTTCAGAACTTCATCATTCTCCCCCTTTCTCGCATACCCATCAATCAGAAGAGAGTACGTAATGTCATTCGGTAAGAACCCTTTATCTAACAGCATAGTTAACATCGCATTGGCTTGGTCCGCATCCCCAATTTCACATAGCTTTCCAACCATCTCATTGAAAGCCCCAAGACTAGGAATGAACCTGCTCTCCATCATCTGCTTCAAGTAACTCACACTTTCTTCCACTCTACCAGCTCTAGCACATCCCTCAATAAGAAAATTATAGCTCTCATCATATGGCTTCAAATCCACATTTCCCATCTCATTCATCATGGATCGTGCTTCATCAATTCTTCCGGCTTTACAATGAGCCTCAATGAACAAGGTATAGACAAAAGAATTTGCTCGAAAACCTCTCTTAAGCATTTCTTCATACACCTCCTGTGCAGAGCCTAAATTTCCTAGTTTAACTTTAGCATAAACAATCAATGAGTAAGCAATTGTATCAAGAACCATATTCTTTTGCAACATTCTCTTCAACAACACCACACCTTCTTCAACTCTACCCTCCTCCAAAATCCTAAACACCAAACTAGCATTCACAATCACAGAAGGAGAACATCTCTTCCCATGAATCCTCTCCAACATGTCGGCATATTTCCGCAACTCCCCTTCCTTGCACAAAGCATCAATCAAGATCCTCACTGTCTCATCATTCGGATAACTCCTCCTTTCCACCATATGCTCATAAATCTTCCAAACCAGACCATTTCGTTCCGATCTTTGAACAACACGAAGCAAAGTGTTGTAACTTACAAGACTTACAGGCAACCCACGTTTCCTCAAATAGCAACAAACATCAAAACCAGTCTCAGACATTCTCATTTTAGCGTAAGTCTGTACAAGCAAATCAAACACAAAAGGGTTTGAAGCAGTAACCTCGTAACTACTAAGTAACGAGTCCACAACCGAAAACTTCAACTCATTTCCAACATTCTTCTTCAAAACCGATTCGATCAAAGCTCTAGCATCCATGACCATCTTGGCTCTGACCAAAATATGAATGGCTATGGAGTAGGACCAGACCCCATGATCAAACTCTTTCCTGTTTGATGCCCAGTGGAAGAAACCCAGAGCACGTTTTGCATCAACTGGTTCCTTCAGTTCTAACAACACACTCTCAACAAGCTTTCCATCTAATTTGAGAGAATCAAATCTTGATGTCAGAGCATCCCAGTTCCAACCGGTTCTGAAAGAATCAGAGATGGCTCTGACAACATTGTTTGGTGCTGAGTGTGTGTGGATCAGTTGAGTACTGTGATTGATGGGTTTCAAGAAAATTAAAGATTGTGTAATTCGACGCAGCAAGAAACCCATCAACTATAGATGAACAAAGAAAAACAATAGCTGTTCAACTCGGAGATTGTGAAGTTATCTGACCTTCCGAGTTGAGATTGGGAGCACGAAAGGGTTATCACCTATGAGAGCAGAGCAGAGAGTTGAAGTCGACTCGTTAAGAAGAGAATGTGCCACAAGGACGAAGGGGCAATGCATGTCATATAGGCAACTATTTGGTCACCTAAAATGGTGAAATATTACGGACAAATATAAAACTTTGAATAAAATATAAATGATAAAACTTGTAATCGTTTCAAATTCGACTAAAATTTTGTAAGAATCATATTTAAAAATGGATGAGTGGTTCATCTTGTCAAAACTTAATCATATAACTTCACGCAAAACATTTTCATCAGTTTAATTCAAGACTTTGTATCCTTTTTCCCTTGCGATACCAATGGTTTTTGGTGAGGTTACCCTGTAGTTAGGTACTCGTTTCTAGTATACTTTTGCCAACATTTCCATACACCGATAGTATTTCAGGCACTGCGATTTGTAGAGGGTGACCCAAGATTCATAACACTAACCAAATTCTAATATGTATTTGGAAAAGAAAAAATAAACGATAAGAGATTCTTTTGCATCCCTTCAGCGAGGTAAGAAGGCGTTGCATTCATCATCTTTATTGAAGAAAGAAAAAAATGGAAGAAAAAGTGAGGAAAAGAAAACGAAGTGGAACAAGATCTACTATCTGAAAAGCCAGCGAACTCACTGTACAAATTGGCTTCACATTTACATTGATTACATGACTCGCTTGAACTACAGAGCTAGTTTTTATTTTCAGAGCACCAACAGGCTCATAATTTAACTACATATCTTGCTTAGGCTTTCGACTCAATTCAGAATACTGGCCACCCATTAGCTGCAGGATTTCCTCCCACAAACTTTCTGACGAAGAATCTGATGAAGCTCCATATATCAAATTAGGGCTGCAAGCAGCCACATACCAGTAATCGGATTCAATCTCCTCTGTCAACTGGTCGAGCTGCCACCCTGCATAGCCAACAAAAAATCTGAAATCTTGAGGCTTAAGAAGCCCTTTCTTCACTAGACCAGCAGCTTCATCCAGACTGTTACGAGCACCAAAACAAAGACCAGGGATCACCTCTTCAAACCCGGGAAGCTTTGACCTTCCCCCTGTTTTCAACAAGAACATGCTTGCCTCAAGAGGCCCACCAAAATGCAGAGAGCAATCAGAGAATGTGGTTGCAAGATCAAGATTTGTGGGTCTCATGTGTTTAATCTTTTTGTGTAGTGGCCTGTTGATAACAACACCAAATGGTCCCTCTTCTGGGTGTCTGTTTCCTGATCGGAGGAGGAGAACAACAGTTCTTTCAAAGGTGCGCACTCCGTCAAGCTTTTCTGTTGCAACGAGGATACAGCCTGTCTCAGGTACTGCAAGGGGATGAGCCCACTTCTCGCCAAGAGGTTTCAACTGGTACTGAGGATCAGATTCAGCCTGTTGAAAGTTTCCAGTGAAAATTTACAAATGACCAAGTGGTATGAACAAATCCATAAAACTTTTCTTCATTATCACCTTGAAACTAAATATATCAAAAATATAAGGAAATAGGAGAAAGCATTTCTTTCTCATTACACATTTTAGTTCTCAGTTTCTTTACTATATTTTTTTTTCCTTTCTGATAAGAAGCTTTCAGAGCATATTAGCCATTTAGAAAAGTAAACATTACCTGCTCCCTGCGAATAAACATTGCTCTGACCTCTCTCCAATCCAAATTTGTATGATAACTTTTCTGGGAAGAAGTGTCTTTGCTTTTTTCAGAGTTGTTTTCTTTTGCACCATCTCCTTCTGGAATAGAGTGGTCATCATTTCCTGTATGGAATATCACAACCATACACAATTCCATACATTACGTGCTAATCAAGTAGTTAACTATATGTTAATTGTTAAATATTGGTATAAAGTTAGCCCTAAACCATGCTCAAATGAAAATTACTAGTACTTGAAACCAGCAGTAGGTTTGATCATTGGTCAGTTCAGTTGTTATGGTATTTGAGAATTTATTAGAGCTTTTCCACTTTGGAATCACATATATACACAGGCAGATATACACACACACACAGAGACATATAGACCGACACACACACACACATATAGATATCTATGGTTGCCTATATAATTTGGGTGTGGTGCCATGGATATCCAGATGCCTAAGAACCTAGGTGTCTTGCATCTATTGCCTTTCCTAGTTTTACTAAAAATTCCAATTGTATGTGTATAGCAACGACAAATATATCAAAACCCTTATTCTTACCATTACAGCCCTATCAACCCAGCATCAATGAACCCTAAATTCATTATCCATTCACAGCCCCAAAACCAATTATTTTGTACCCCAAGAAATCCCATACTATTATTTGTTTCAATGTTTACAACTTTAACTTCATTATCTACAAATCAAACCTGACTGCTTGGGGCCAGCTAATTTTGCTTCTAAAGTCCATAGCAGGACCTTTAATGATACTAGGAAAAAAAAAAAAAAAGAGAAAAGCTCAGTAAAATCAGACATCAGTTGGGCCATTTATGGTCCTAACCCTGTCATCTTTAACAGAAAAACTGTGTTTTGCCTATAAACTGAGTCATAATTAGGTGGCTAAATGGTTTGCAATTTTCTAAGGATATTCTTGAATGGAGAAATAAGATAGGAGTGAATAAATAGTTCCAATCATCGGATTGCATTGAGGGTTGAAATGTTTTGGTTCTTATCAAAGGGATCTCTCTTAAGAAACTCAACCAAAGTGGAACCTATGGAACAAGCTTTGGGTCTAAATCGGAGGGGTTTCGGCCAATTTTAGCATTCCCATTTCTGAGCTCTGGCTATGACGGTTGCTGCATGTTTTCCGCTAGTAAAAAGCTTATAGAAATATAAAGCACTTAATAAAACTGAGATCAGAGAAGAGAGGCTGATAGCTAATCAACTGAAAGACAAGCATTTAGAATCTAGCCATCTAGTCAGCACTAGATCAGCTGTCAAGCCTCACTTCTTCATCATTATAAATACTAGAAAATGTTTCTTAAATTTCTTAATGCATCATTAGAAACAGTATAAAGGCAAGGCCGCCAAATGATTGTCACCAGTAATCCTCACTGCTGAACCGGTCCCACTAAATGTTTCAAATTGCAGTTGCATTAGGTACCATACTGCTGAATCAATTCAATCATTTCAATGCAATTTCAGATTAACAAGACAAACTTTATTGAAGACAGAGTGCAAACCATGTGAACAAGAATCTTTACATAAATAAAAGATTAAAAAAGAAGACTAAAGAACATGTGCTCAACCTAAAAACGGCAGCAGAAACACAACATCAAGACATCA
The DNA here is from genome assembly GCF_958449725.1 of Rosa rugosa. Taxonomy (NCBI): domain Eukaryota; kingdom Viridiplantae; phylum Streptophyta; class Magnoliopsida; order Rosales; family Rosaceae; genus Rosa; species Rosa rugosa. The sequence goes on from NC_084823.1 coordinate 13,821,841, forward strand.
CAATTAGGCCATGTCAGCTTTCCAATAAGTATACATCCCCAAGAAAGAAACAATTCCCAACAGAACTGCTGATACTGATGCTCAAAGTGAAGCCAAAACAGCAAAACTTTTCTTCCATGATTTTCATGTTTTCCCCTAAATGACCCAAAAAGTAGCTAAAACACAACAATGATACCTTGGCCTTCTTTCCAACCCCACAACTTTCTTTTTCATGGAGTTAGCCACCAGCACCACAGCTCGCTGGCATAACTGAAATAACATTTTCCTCCCTATATTAGGGATAAAAGCTTTGCTTTTCCAAATAGAAGAATAGGGAAAAAAAAAAGCTGACCCTATATTACCGTACCAAATATTAAAATATGAGTTGACAGAAAATGTCCCTGACTTATCTAAGAACCGATTCCTTACATCCACATCCCTTCCAATGCTCGCAACAATCAATCCATTTATCAAGCTTTCCCATCCCTCAATTCCCAGCTGAGTGGGAGTTATTAATAATTCCATTGATGCAGCATACATTATAAGGCCAGGGAAATATCCTATTAAAAGGTCTGTCTCCAGCCCAAACCATCTTATCTTCTCCCCATTTCTTACCACCAAAATGTAATTTTTGTAGGGATCATCACCAATGGTTTGGCATTCACACCCATTTTCTTGCAGCCCATACTTCTTACAGCCACATGCCACAGCCACAGCCACTCCCTAGCTAAGGGTATCGGAACCATTATCCAAGCAAAGCTTTTGTTAGCAGTAAACTTTCAACCCCCAAACTGCCCTTCTCCTTTACTAGAGAAACAGTCTTCCAATTATCTAAGCAATCTCTTTTACCCTTGTCCACCCCACCCCCCCCCCCCCCCCCCCCCCCCAATCCCCAAGGCCTCTCATAAAATGCTCCAGTCTGTTGGCAACCCCAGACAGAATTCATTCACTACACCATTTGAATAAGCAAAGGCCAGTTGATTACCAAAAAATAATACTAAAATGTGGAGCTTGGCTATATTCTAAGCTAAGGCAGAAGTGCATGATGAACAATAATTATCAAAAAGCTGAATCAAGTTGCTGGAGATTACTTGCAAAGACACATAAGTCAATGAAGGAACCTTTCTTTACTATTAAGCAAAGCATATTAGTAGGCTCTTCATGTAGAGGAAATAAATGCAGTATTGAAAATAAATCAGATAATGAGTTAATAATCACCTAGTTTCAAGAAGATCATTATCATCTCATGCCAATCATTTTCTGAATGCGATATGTACAGAAACCTCAGAAATAAAAAACAATTTAGTACATGATCTAAATTCTAAAAGATTATTTGAGATTCATCTTTGTTATTTTAAAATACTGATAACTATAGGTATTATTTATTAACATTTGAATATCCAATTGAAAATCTTTCCAACCAAAATGCACTAAACAACTGAGCTACTCTACCCCAAGAACACGTTTGTCTGAAGCTTTGAGGCTCCTTCTCAATCAATCAAACAGACAGACAATTATCCCTATAGCCCAAGCTCAGGCCTATCTAATGACCGAAACAACATCTCCCAAATGAAGCTTTGAGGACCTGTTCCGTCGAGCCAGGTTAAAAGCACCCTACAAGGCGACAGAGGAAGGCTTCACTTGACAGTAAAACAGCTATAGCTGAAGTCTAGCCTCAAACCAGTGTCACCCTTATATATTAGGGCCAGCCTAGTCCCCCTGAACTCCAAACACACTAAGAGATTCAGTTTTCTTTACTGTTCCAACCCTAATTTACTTTCAGTCCATAAAATCACACATCATAGACTACAATACCAAGCAGAGCAAAAAAGTCAACTTGGCAAGCAAAACACCAAAATGTATGAGACCGCGATCACAAACCCCAAATCAAACGAAACCCACAACGGAATCAAACCCTAACAACACAAAAACCTCGACACCAATCCACATGCAAATCCGAGTTCCAGCCGAGAAAGCCATACCCGAGGAAGAGGAGGAAGAATTGCCCTGATTGTTGTTCTTCTTGCCCATGGCCCTGACCACCAAAGCATCCCTGCGCGGCTTCAAATTCAAGTCGCGAATGTCGAAGACCCTCCCACCATCTTCAACTCGGAGCCACAAAGGCCTGGGCTTTCCGCAGTTCCAGGAAATGGGTTTCTCGGAGAAGGAGTGTCTGGGCAGAAAGGGGCCCGCTCTGGTGACGTTGTTCGTGACGTGAACGGACCACAGATCCATGGCGGGATCAGCAGTTGAGTGACGTTGGAAACGAAGAGAGAGAGAGAGAGAGAGTAAAAGGGTGAGAGGGGAACGAGTGAGGGAATGAGAAAGCAAACAAAAATGGAGAGAATATGCTCTGTTTATTTTAACCGAATTGTATGTGCGACTGTGCGCTGGCGGGTAAACCGGCGCACATTTTCTAACTACTGTTTCTCTCTTTTGTTTTGTTCTTTTTGGGTCATCATCGTCTTCGCTATGCTCATACGCCTACCTTCTTTTTAAGGTTTAAACGCATTATCTATCTATAATATAAGTCTGTAATTAAGAAAATATGCTTTGTTACCTAAAATTGGAAAAAAAAAAAATGAGAAACATAATCATTAACGTACTGAAATAAGGAAAAAATTAAATAAAAGTAGACAAATAGGAAAATACAATTTGTTTTCCTCTGTAGATAACTACTCAGTATCTGCAGTTACCTGTAAGGAGTGGATTATTCAAATAATTATCCACTATCATATGTTTTTTTTTTTTTCATAATTTTAACTTTTTTGTAGTCCATACATGCAGAGTGTGTTTCCAGGCTAGTTAGTACTAATTAAACTAATAAATATTAACAATTTGATAGATATAGGACAAACTGATGAAGTAGTGAACATCAAGTCCAGTTGCTTCTGCAAAAAAAGTTAAGATGCCTGAATTCTCCTCGAAATTTAGCGCCAAGTCTTTGGGCCTTGTCGAAACTCCAGGAGGTATGTTGGTGCCGGCTGAAGTTATGTTGCCAAAGCCATCACTTGAGTTGCCAAATACAAAAAAGAAGAGGGGAAGGCCTTTGGGATCCAAAAATAAAACTCCTAAGGCAACGAAGGTCTCTGCTGAAGAAGTCCTAACTGTTTTGTACTCGGGCAAGCCTCCAAGCCCTAGCTTGAAGGGCAAGGAAAAAATCTAGTTCATTGTGGTAGGAGCCTATTTACTATGTCTTTGATTTTCCATAGTTTATAGGCTCACTTTAAATAAGTGAGCGGTTAGTTCGAATATAGATGGTCTGTCTCTATGTATCGCAGTAGTTCTCTTGCTACGACTTCTTGATCTGTCTTGTTGAAGGCAGCAGAAGGATATGTAATGGCCATCTTGGCATGCGTTTAATGAAATCCACCTTTCAAAAAAAAAAAATGAAGTAGTGAACATTAAAATTACAAAAAATAATAATAATAATAATAATAAAGAGATAATTCTGAACTTGGGAGCAATTATATACATTCCTCTGTCTTTACTCTTTACTACGGTTGTTGCTTTGTTTTTACATACGCTTAAGAGACTAGTATCTTCTATTAGAATGCCAGCAAGATTTTTCAACTGGGGCCTTCCTCTCAAATTTTTCTCCTTTTTGATTCATTTCATAAGATAACTAGTCTCTTCTTTTTTTTGGTCAAAAAGATAACTAGTCTCTTCACACACGCTTCCACCTGTGTAAATTTGCACTTTTTATTTGAATGTTTATAAATTAATTTTGGATTAAATACTTGTTACTCCCTGTACTTTGCTGCTAAAAACAGTTCAGTCCCTCACCTTTTAAATTAAACAGCTTAGTCCTTATTCTCTCTAATTCTCACACAATAGGTCCAAAATGACTATTATGCCCCTCACTTCCTTTTTTTTATTATTTTTTTATTTTCTCTCTTTTTATTTTTTTATTTTTCTGTATATATTTTTTTTTCTGCTTCTCTCTCTCTCTCGGGATTGGGACTTCTCGGCCATGGCCTCCATCACAGGACCACAAATGCTTCGGTGAATCTGCAGCTCCCCGCTCTAGTTCCCCAACCCCAATTCCAGCTCCGACCAGCCAGCTTCGATCCCATTTCCAACCAACCTGCCTCCACTGATCTCTACTCCTAACCCACCACTCAAACCCCCAATCTCTCACCCTCCTCTGCCTCTTCTGCTCCACTGAATCCCAACCAGAAATCCTAACACCCAAACCGGATCCGCATCTAACGCCCCACTCGATCCCCAAAATGGATCCGCCACCCCGACGACACCACCACCCCAAACGCTAAGACCCAGGAAGCTATGTCGGCTTCAGAGCCCAGAAAAGCTGAAGAACATTATCAGTAGACTAATCCGAGTCCAAATTCCGATACCCTATTACGGAAGTAGTTGCTCGACGCTCCGTGAAATTCAAATTCTGGTGCTCTATTACCGACTCCATCTCTGGTCTCCTCTCTCTCTCTCTCTCTCAATTTTTCCTCGTTGTTTTTGTGATTGATGGGAAAATTTTGGGCTTTTTGTTAGAGTTTTGGGTTTTTGCAGAGGAGACTTCGTGTTTGCTCTCGATGGTCAAGACATTCGATTCTGTGCTCTTTGCCTATGAAGGTTTCTGTAGCTTGAAGCAGGTCAGTGACTTCAATTTTGTGTCTTTGTATATTGTGAATTGGTCAATTGGATGGTTAAACAAGTATGTGAGTAGTCAATTTGTTTCAATTTTGGGTCTTTGGGGATTGAGATTTGAGAGCGTGTGAATTGTAGGCAGGTTGATATGAAGCTAAAGGTGTGTAGAGACAATCCGATCAGAAAAGTTTTAGTAAGGGAAGCGAAGGCATTTCATGCTGATACTCTAATTGTTGGGACTTCCAAAACCCACCATAGAATTCGATCATCCGTTTCTGTTGCCAAGTACTGTGCCTGGAAATTGCCCAAAAGTTTCTCTGTTTTCGCTGTTGATAATGGCAAGGTTGTGTTCAAGAAGGAAGAAGCTGATAGCTGTGCACATCAATCACAAGGTCTTGTTTGCATTTGCATCTTCTGGGTTTGGATGATTTTAGTTCAGTGTTTGACTATTTGTTTTACCGACTCAGAAGCGTTAACTTCGCCCCACTCCGGCAACCACTTTCTTCACCATCTTTCCTCCATAACTCAATCGAGGCCTCACTGTGAGCATTAGGTTTCTGAAATGAGTAAAGAATCGGAGAGATCTGGTTCGCCGTCGGCGAGATAGTTTCGACCGGAGCTTCTTAGTCTTCTAGTGAGGCGGCACCGTTTCGAGTCTTTGCATCGTTCGGATTGATCAGAATTTCATTTTGTAACCGAAATTTGATTTTTGAAGTTTTGAATTTTCTGAGAGAAGAGTGTGAAAAGCTTTAAGGTTCTTTCGGTTTAGAGAGAGAGAAGCAAAAACAAAAAAAGAGAGAGAGAGATTAAAAAAAGAAAGAAAAATAATAAAAAAAGATGAAATAAGGGTATGATAGTCATTTTGGATCTGTTGTGGACCTATTGTATGAGAATTAGAGAGAATAAGGACTAACCTGTTTAATTTAAAAGGTGAAGGACTGAACTGTTTTTAGCAGCAAAGTACAGGGAGTAACAAGTATTTAATCCATTAATTTTTAAGGTTTTTCTTCTGTAGATGCCCAGATGCTATTTTTCCTTCTTATTCAAATGTAAGTCAAAAATAAATAATAAATAAAATTTCTACTATACATGTGTGTGCCATGCACGCATTGATCCCATAGTGCCTCAACCCCTGCAACGAACAGTAGAAAGTCTATGCAATATTGCAATACTCGCATACTGTTGAATCAATGCTTGCATGGCGGCATAGTAGACTATCCAGAAAAAAAAAAAAAAAGCAACACGTTTGCACACGTTTTAGCAGGGGTTTTGTTTTTATTGTTTCCAAGATTTTCAAAGTTACCATATATATATATATATATATATATATATTAGATCCTATCCAGAGCGGAGCTCCGCTTTGAAAATTAACGTGTGAAGTTCGAGTTTTTTGTCACTTTTCGGTCGGATATCCACATCTCGACCGTTCAGTTTTTAGGTACTAGTGTATAGATCATCTCTGCAAATTTTCAGCCAAAATGATGATCGTTAAGGCGTTGATAATTTCCTTAAAGCTAGTACGGTTCAGGTTGACAGATTCAGTCCATCCATTGGTTTAAGCGAGTTAGATACCTTAATGATCATCAATTTGACTGAAAATTTGCAGAGATGATCTATACACTAGTACCTAAAAACTGAACGGTCGAGATGTGGATATGCGACCGAAAAGTGACCCAAAACTCGAACTTCACACGTTAATTTCAAAGCGGAGCTCCGCTCTGGATAGGATCTATATATATATATATATATATATAAGATTCTTTATTTTAGATATTAAGTTAAATAAGGGTATTATAGGTAGTTCAAAAATTTAACTATCTCTTTTTTTTTTTTTTTTTTGCAAGGAGATAGATATATTAAACCAACAAAACAAAGTACAACACGACTATACTAACAAACAGACCCAACACGCTGGGCCAAGAAACAAGAAAGCCAAAAACAAAAGGGCCTAAACCAGGCAAGCCCAGGGATACATCAACAGAGTAGCAAACAAGAGGCCCAACAAAAGGCCAAAGACTATTCTTCACAGCGGCGGCGCTGTCGAGAACAAAGCCAGACTCGCAATCTGGCCTAAACCGGAGAGGAGGAAGAGTGAAGCTTGCTGCACCTGGATGATCCGACACCAGAAAAGCTCCAAACAAGCACCCAAACAACTGCAATCCAGATTCAAAGGCATGAAACCCAAGCCTCAAACCATCTCTGAAACGGAGAACTTCTTCTGCCGAATAATCAACCAGAAAAGCCAGTTGAAGAGAGAGGGAGGTGAGATCCAAACATGGATCAAAGGGACAGGCACCCAAAGGGTACTCAGTTCCTTGTAGCATCCCCTGATGCACTAACGGGACAACCCCGTTTTGAACCAGGCTCCTAGGAGCATATTTACAGGTTTTGGCAGAAGGAAAGGGATAAGAGCCACCACAGAGAGCGACCCACGATGACATCATCTGGTTTGAGAGGGAGAAGAACAGATCTGGAAAGAAGAGGTACGGTTTTTGGTCATGAGGAACAGACCGAGAAGAAAAAAGAAAACAAGCAACAGAAGGGAAAAGCCGAGAAAAGGAAAGAAGAGGCAAACAGCCTCAGATCGGAGACGAACTCCGGGAAAAAGCGTCCATGGTGGGCAGGGTTTTGCGCCACCGACTCTCAAGGTGGGAACTAGGAAGACATGGAGAAGTAAAAGCTAGAAAACTGAGACAAAGCTCAGGGAACTGAGACGAAGCTCAGGGATCTACTATGAACAGTAGAGAGCTCTCACCTCCTTTTAACTATCTCTTTGAAAATTGGCTTAGAGCAAATGCACCCATGAACCAAGGGCAATTGCTGATTTGCCAACCAAATTGGTACTACCAATCCACTATTCATCCCAAATTGGCAATTGCCTCCAGCTTATACAATGCACCAATGAAAGGCAATTTGCCTGTCAATCCACTATTCACACCTCAAATTTGAATAATTCATTAAACTTATACTTTAATTAACTAAACAATTAACAATTAGATTAATCATACAATGTTAATTTAATAAAAAAATTAATGCATAAGTTTTAAAAATAAATAAAATTGTATATCAAGTATAAATTGTTGGCGTGAGTCATGCCATGTAATTAGGATTGTGAATATTGTGTATTATTAGGATTATTCTGTTGTTATTAGTTTCCTAATAGGACTCGATGTATCTTGTATATATACTCCGTTCTTGGAGAAGGTAAAAATCATATCAGAAAATCCCAAATCTCTTATTCCTTTGTTCTTCTTGACTTGGTATCAGAGCGGGTCCCTCTCCAATTACGTCTACAATTATCATGGGCCCGAATTTGGGTTCCTTATATTGCCATCGGAAAATTTCCGATCGGATTGTTACCAAGTGTCCGATGTGGGCCTTGGATTGTATTGACCAAGTCTCTGATATGAGGCTTGTGTCCCAATTTCCAATGTGGGAATTGGATTAATTAATTTCACATGCTCACCTAGAGCTAGGTTGCACGTGAGGGGGCGTGTTGGAGAGGAAAGATCCCATATTGGAAAAGTGACAAATAAAATATAACTTATAAGTGGGTGGCTCTTACCCAATTGAACCGAGGATTTTTGTGATTAAAACCCAACACTTATCGGGTGGTTAAGTTGGGACAGTATCGGTACAATGGTGGGCCACGGGTCACGCTTGTCGCTGTTTAACATGGTATCAGAGCCGAGATCCATTCGGACTTGGTTTGTTCTTTTCGCTGCGAATATAGAGTTCTTTTGATTCGGTCCTTTTTGATTTGGTTGAATTGGTTTTTTTGGTCGATTGATTCTCTTGCCTTGGTTCTTTTTGTCGAATTGGTTCTTTTGCTTCTGCAAGTCGTGAATTGGTTCTTTTGCTTCTACAAGTTGGTTTCATCTTTTGTCCATCAGTTCATCCTTTTTTGTTCTTGTGTCCGTCCATATCCTTCCTGGTTCTTTGGTATTCTTTTTGTTACAATTTGTAGGGTCTGGAAAAAAAAAATGGTGGATTTGACTCTTACCGACGGGAATACTGGAGGATCTCAGAATGAAAGGGTGAACTCTGTGGCCCGTGAGGTTGTGATTGTTCAGAATGTGACAAATAATTCAAGTTTTGGTGTAAAGCTCGGTGGCACCAACTCTGGTTGGAGAGGAGGCAATAATACTGGAGGACGTGGAGGACGTGGTGGTGGTCAAAGAGGCAAAGCGGCAGTCCAATTGGTGCCAGAACCTGACTTCTACGGCATTGCAGGGCAAGATCCCTCACAGGGTAATGTTTCCTTGACTAAGGAAACTCGAGGTAAAATTGGTGTTGCTTTACATGTTTATGACTTTACTGGTAGTGATACATGGATAATTGATTCTAGTGCGTCTGACCATATGGCCTATGATAAGTCATTCTTTATGTCTATGTCATCCCCTTCTATATCCCATGTTTCTAATGCGAATGGTGCATCTTTTCCAGTCTTAGGTATTGGGTCTGTTCAGGTTACACCATCCATTGTATTGCATAATGTGCTTTATGTACCCTCATTGTCTCATCATCTTTTGTCTGTATCCCAGTTGGGGTCACAAAATAAATGCTCTGTAACCTTTTATCCAATGTATGTTATTTTTCAAAATCTGTGCACCAGGGTGATCATGGGTAAGGGAGACCTGAGGGGGAGGCTGTTTCACTTGGATTGCATGTACGCAGAGCCAACACAAGCACCGGAACAGCCTTTGGCCCTGACATTGAATTCTGACAGATTGAGTGAGCTATGGTTGTGGCATAGGCGTTTGGGTCATCCATCTTTTGGAGTTATGAAGAAGTTCATGCCTTCATTGTTTTTGGGAGTTAGTGAGTCAAACTTGCATTGTGAAACTTGTGCTTTGGCTAAGAGTCATAGGTCTAGTTATCCTTCGAGTTTTCATTCTGGTACTATGCCTTTTGGGTTGATTCATTCAGATGTATGGGGTCCTTCAAAACATTCTACCCTTTCTGGAATGCGATATTTTGTGTTATTCATTGATGACTTTACTCGATTATCTTGGGTGGTTTTACTTAAGTCCAAAGATTCTGTTTTCTCTGCTTTTACAGCATTCCATAAGCTTGTTCGTACTCAATATGATGCTCATGTTAAGGTCTTTCGTTCCGATAATGGGGGTGAGTTTGTCAATCATTCTTTTCATGAATATTTCCAACACCATGGCATAATACATCAAACTGCATGCCCACAAACACCTGAGCAAAATGGGGTGTCTGAACGGAAAAATCGTCATCTTCTAGACATGGCTCGGTCTCTTCTACTTAGTGCTAACATGCCTAAGTATCTTTGGGGAGAGGCCGTATTGTGTGCTTCTCATCTAATCAATCGTCTTCCGTCTGTCCCTCTTCAAGGTCGTGTCCCACTTGAGGTTCTGTCTAACTATGTTTCTATTCCATCTTCTAATACTCTTCCTGCTCGTGTCTTTGGTTGTATTGCTTATGTTCATCTATATAAGAATCAGAGGTCAAAGTTGGATGCTAGAGCCCTTAAATGTGTGTTTGTGGGGTATGGTTCTCATCAGAAAGGTTACAAATGTTATCATCCTCAATCCCAGAAGTTTTATGTCACCATGGATGTTACGTTCAGTGAAGATGCATGTTATTTTTTGCCTCCTGTGACTCCTCGTCAGGGGGAGAAGTCTTGTTATTATGAAGATTTGTTTCGTGGGCAAGATGGGAGACTGGCATCTGAGTTCTCAAGGCTGGAGTGTTTGGGAACGGAACTTGACAAAGAGGACAGCAGCCCACCGAACGGAGAAGAGAATCTCGGTAGTCAGCTACTGACCAGTCTACCGGATAAATCTGACCGGTTAGCCGGAGAGGAAGTTCCCGAATCTGTTTCAGATGAAATTCCCGATGTCGCCAATGCCGTTTTGAACAGTTCTTCTGTCTCTCCCTCTTCTTCAGTGGTCTCACCTACTCAGTCGTCACCCGAGGTATGTTCTAATCCTTCTTTATCTAATACTCCTTCTGTGTCAGCTAGTGTTCCATCTTCTATGTCAGATATTGTTCCCACCAAAACTCTGCCTAATCCTTCTGTGTTAGATAGTGTTCCTTCTTCTGTGTCAGATATTGTTCCCACCAAAACTCTGCCTAGTCGTTCCACCCGTGGTCAACCCCCGAAGCACTATGAACCTACTCTAAGTGCAAAAGCTAAATACCCCGTTGCTAATTATGTGTCGACCCATAGGCTGTCTAAACCGTATGTAGCCTTTGTGAATCAATTATCTACTGTGTCTCTCCCTAGTAAAGTGCAGGATGCAATGAGGGATGAGAAGTGGATGCAAGCAATGACAGTCGAAATGGATGCTCTTGAGAAGAATTGTATGTGGGAGCTAGTATCATTACCACCCGGGAAGAAGACAGTTGGTTGTCTGTGGGTGTATACCGTGAAACACAATTCAGATGGATTGGTGGACAGGTACAAAGCAAGACTAGTGGCTAAAGGCTATACTCAGAAGTATGGAGTGGATTATGATGAGACATTTGCACCAGTGGCGAAAATTAACACAATTCGGGTACTTCTTTCATTAGCTGCTAATCTTGATTGGCCTTTACAACAGTTTGATGTTAAGAATGGATTCTTGCAGGGTGATCTGCATGAAGAGGTTTATATGGATTTGCCTCCTGGATATGGTACTTCTACTGGAGAGCAGGTGGTGCGCAGATTGAAAAAAATCTCTTTATGGTTTGAAGCAGTCTCCCAGAGCTTGGTTTGGCAGGTTCACCAAGTTCATGAAGAAAATTGGGTACCGACAGAGCAATTCAGATCACACATTGTTCCTTAAACATCGGTGCGGTAAAGTGACTGCCTTGATTAGTTATGTTGATGACATGGTTGTGACAGGTGATGACTTTGAGGAGATTCAAAGGTTACAAGGTCAGTTGTCTTTAGAATTTGAGATGAAAGATTTGGGTAATTTGAAATATTTCTTGGGAATTGAAGTTGCTCGTGGGAAGGATTGTATTGTGTTGAGTCAGAGGAAGTATGTTCTCGACTTGCTGGCAGAAACAGGTATGCTTGACTGTCAACCTGTTGATACTCCTATTGAGCAGAACCATAGGTTAGCAGAGTATTTGGATCAAGTGCCTACGAATGAAGCAAGATACCAGAGGTTAGTTGGCCGGTTGATTTATTTATCCCACACTAGACCAGATCTAGCCTATGCAGTTAGACTCATATGGATGCTGTATTTCGTATTTTGCGGTATTTAAAGTCTGCTCCAGGGAAGGGATTACTCTTTTCAAAACACAGTCACTTAGATGTTTCTGGGTACACAGACGCGGACTGGGCAGGTAATATTACAGACCGCAGGTCTACTTCGGGCTACTTCACGTTTGTGGGTGGTAATTTGGTTACTTGGAAGAGCAAGAAACAGAAGGTGGTGGCTCGTTCTAGTGCAGAAGCGGAGTATAGAGGAATGGCCGAAGGACTGTGTGAGATGTTGTGGTTGAGAAATTTGTTGAGGGATTTGGGGTTCAGACAGAAAAAGGCTATGCCGCTTTATTGTGATAATAAGGCTGCAATTGAAATTGCTCACAATCCTGTTCAGCATGATCACACGAAGCATGTAGAGGTAGATCGACACTTCATTAAAGAGAAGCTGGATGGACAGGTCATTATGTTTCCCTTTGTTCCTACTGAAGAACAGTTGGCGGATATTCTTACAAAGGCTCTCTCGAGTAAAGCCTTCCGTGACTCACTTGACAAGTTGGGCATCCGTGATCTGTATGCACCAACTTGAGGGGAAGTGTTGGCGTGAGTCATGCCATGTAATTAGGATTGTGAATATTGTGTATTATTAGGATTATTATGTTGTTATTAGTTTCCTAATAGGACTCGATGTATCTTGTATATATACTCCGTTCTTGGAGAAGGTAAAAATCATATCAGAAAATCTCAAATCCCTTATTCCTCTGTTCTTCTTGACTTAAATATCGTTCTCGGAAAAAAAAAAAAAAGTTATCGTTATGATAAAAAAAATATATATCTATGACAATTGGTCAGTTACGTACATGGTTAGTTACTTGGTCAGTTACATGGTCAGTTACTTCTCTTGGTCAGTTACCATTCGGATTATTTGAAAAAAAAAATTATGATTATTTTTTTACCATTCGGATTATTTTTTAGGGTAGAAAAAATCTTACCATTGTCAATTAATTGCAGCCATTGGATCAGATGATCCAACAGCCACAATTAAGTGACCGTTGCACAAAAGATAGTTAAAAAAAATAAAATAAAAACAGCCTTTGGCAGCAGGCCCATGTGGGTGTGGAGCCCACCACCAATGGTCGAGCAATCCATTTGCTGATCCTTGGTCATCCAACTGCCTGGGCAGGTGGGGCCCCCAAACAATTGCAAATCAGTCCGGCAATTTATTGCCGCTGCATTCCACTTTTCCTTCTTTCTCTCCAATTGGTTATCCAATTGGTCTGCTGGTGCATTTGCTCTTAATACAGAAGATATACAAATCTTTTGCTCACACTCTGCATCTGTAAAAATTTTATTATTTATTATATTGAGAAAAAAATATAACTTATTTGAGAAAAAAGAAAGTGAAAGGTTATCTGAGTTATGAGCAAGGACTAAAATATCCAAGATATCCTCAAAATTTCCGTTTTTTACAAGCATCGATATTAATTTTAAGGGGAAAAATGCACGAACAGTGTCTGGAGACTCTGAGGACTGTCAAAATGATACCTGAACTTTCAAACGTATCAATGTGATACCTGGACTTATATTTGTCAACGTAGTACCTACATCAACTTTCCGTTACGGCTCCGTCAGTTCGAGTCACGTGTGACGCATGTGAGGCCGAAAATGAGGGCAAAAAAGACTTTTCCACTCCATCAAATCCTAAAGGGAAAAATGCACGAACAGTGTCTGGAGACTCTGAGGACTGTCAAAATGATACCTGAACTTTCAAACGTATCAATGTGATACCTAGACTTATATTTTCTTGTCAACGTAGTACCTACATCAACTTTCCGTCACGGCTCCGTCAGTTCGAGTCACGTCTGACGCATGTGAGGCCGAAAATGAGGGCAAAAAAGACTTTTCCACTCCATCAAATCCTAAATGAATAAATTTAAAATTGAAAATAAAAACATAATAATTTATTATATTGAAAATAAAAGATGATTAATTTTCGATGGCCTCTTCAACACCTCCAAGTCCAACAGAGAAAGCACGAAGACTTGGATTGCAAAACAACCAAAACAATCACAGATGTATCAGATCGAATTAACACAAAATTTCATTCCTCCTTTGAAATCGCCTCAACAACATCAATGCAAACCTGTTGTGAAATGGGCAATGAAGAAGAAGAACCAAGAAGACGTTGCAGAAACCCTGAATTTCATTTTTCGTCACCACCCACACCCACACCTCCACCAAAACTCGAACTCAAACTCAAAATCCATTAATATCAAGTTATTAACTACAACAAAAACACAAGCAAGTAATGATATAGATGATCTCTCCGCCCTCCTCCTTCCTCAATCTCAAGTCCCGCTTTGAGTACCGTCGAAGTTTCCAGAGAACCCAATCCAAATCCAAATCCAAATCCAAATCCCAATCCCAATCCCAATCCCAATCCCAATTTCAATTTCAATTTCGTCCTCCAAAATGAAGGACATAGTCTTCTTGAAGCCTCGCTTGTCAAAGATCTGAAATCGGCGATGAGGTGCGTCGCCGATCCTTTCGTCGAGGTCAACAGCGTCAGCGCTGTGTGCCTGAAATCGAGGAGTACTGAGGTGTTGTTGCTGGAGGAATTGGCGAGGACAACTAGTCTTTTTAGAGAGTGGTTGATCGAGGGGAGAGGAAGAAGACGAGAGGTGGAGGGGTGAAAAAAATTAATTAAAAAAATTAAAGGTAAATCAGTCTTTTTACCAAAAAAAAAATATTTAAAATGTTTTTACCAAAAAAAATATTTAAATTTTCAGTTATAGGGCAAATCAGTCTTTTTACCTTTATTTTGTACCTCATGTGCCTCACACAGTCACACGTGGTAAATTTAACGGTGCCGTGACGGAAAGTTGATGTAGGTACTACGTTGACAAGAAAATATAAGTCCAGGTATCACATTGATACGTTTGAAAGTTCAGGTATCATTTTGACAGTCCTAAGAGTCTCCAGACACTGTTCGTGCATTTTAAATGTCAGTTATAGGGCAAATCAGTCTTTTTACCTTCATTTTGTATGTCACGTGCCTCACACGTGGTAAATTTAACGGTGCCGTGACGGAAAGTTGATGTAGGTACTACGTTGACAAGAAAATATAAGTCCAAGTATCACATTGATACGTTTGAAAGTTCAGGTATCATTTTGACAGTCCTCAGAGTCTCCAGACACTGTTCGTGCATTTTTCCCTAATTTTAACATCTTTCGGATATGTTATTTTCAGTATATATTTAGTTGATCATACAACTTTTATCCAAAATTTTGGTAAAATTTCCATCAATATTTGATATTTTCTTGATATTTCCTTCGAAATTTTTAGTTTTTGAACTATCGATATTTTGGTCATTGGTTATGAGTAGTTACTGCAGACATGGATATTTAATTGTTTGAAAAATTATTTATTTTCTTTTTCATATAATTTTTTATTTTAGTATTTACCTTTTTTATGTGAAAAGACTATTAATGTAAATGGAAGCCAGGGGGCATTCAGAGTTTACAGTATCAAACAAAAGGGTAGTAGAAGCATTTCTTGGTAGACTATTAGTCCACAGGATTACATCAAACGAGTTATGGCCTAAATTTGCTACAGCATCAACCACAAAATTTGCTTCTCTGAAAACATGTCACAAGGTGATAGAGGAAAATTCAAGGGCAAGCTTCCGAATGTCTTGAATTAATTTTGCAATGCTCCAAGGGGGGTTTATAAGACCTTTAACAGCATCAATTACCAGTTTGAGTCTCCTTCAGCTTGTATATGTATAAATCCATTTTGCTTTGCTGCAACCAATCCATTTCTTAGCGCCATTGCTTCAGCTATTGGGACCGTGGTGTTTCCAAATCTTTTAGCAGCTGCCACTAGAGGTCTACCAGATGAATCTCTAATAACAAAGCCACCTGAAGCCGAGGTTTGTAAACCGGATCCATCAAAGTTGATCTTGACAAAGTTTGGGGAAGGAGGGTTCCACATAATTGTGGAAGACGGGTTTAGTTTAGCCCTCACTCCAGCATTTTGTGAGACAGTGTTCATGCTGTTGAGTGTAGCAGCAGAAGTTGCCACTACTTCATTAGGAAAACTAACATTTCCTTTGAATACAGTATCATTCCTTACTTTCCATATTTGCCAACAGGTTATGATAACCTTTGCAAAGAGAGCATTATCATAGGGTTAATTAAGGAACATTTCCTAAAAAACCTTTAAGTGTCCTTCACTGTAGTCCATTGAGGGGTTAATCTATGCTAATCTTCAAGTTGCAGAGGTGAATTTATAATAACCAAACAAATGGTCAGCATTTTCATTATCATTGTCACAAAGGGGGCATTAATTTTCATCAATATAACCAAATTGGGATAAACGATCTCTAGTCTTTAGTTTGCCCCTTAAAAGCAGCCAGCCAAAAATTTTGGCCTTTGGTGGAATATTAGGGTACCACTCAATTATTAAAAGTCATTTAAAATCAATATAAGGTCCAAAGAATTTATTGCCTTCTTTTAAATATAATATAGATACGGCAATAAATTCTTTGGACCAACAGAGCCTCTTCTTTTAAATATAATATAGGTAAGATTTAGGCATAATTGTCAATTTGCTACCTTACGTTTCACCTTAATGTCAATTTGCTACTCTCAATTTTATTTCAGCCAATTCGCTACCCTGAATGTTTTAAATTATCCAATTTGCTACCCTAAATTTTATTTTAGCCAATTCGCTACCCGTCCGTCAAATTTGCTACTCCAGGCTTTCAAGATTAACCAATATGCTTTCCTTAAATTTTTTAAATTACCCATTTGCTACATAGATTTTCAAAATTAATCAATACTTGAAAGGAGAAATAAACCAATTAATATGACAAAATAGTAGTAAATTGACTAATTGTGAAAACGTAAGGTAGTAAATTAACATAAATGATACTTAGGGTAGCAAATTAGTTATTTGTCAAAACTTAAAGTAGCAAATTGACTGAAATGATACCTAGGATAGCAAACTAGTTAATTGTCAAAACTTAAAGTAGCAAATTGACTGAAATAAAATCAAAGTAGCAAATTCTACTATATACTAAAAGAAGGTTTCCCTCCTTTCAAAAAAGAAGGTTTCCCTTATGAATAGTGGATTGCCTGCTTTGCCCCTGTTTTCTCTCAAATTTTACAAATTGCCCCTGCTTCCTCTCTATTGGAAGTTGTCTCATCGAAAAAAAAAAAAAAAGGCTCATGACTGAAAGAGAGCGTGAGAGAGGGAGAGCTCGGTTTGATCTTGGTCTGTGGTTGTTCGTCTTGCTTAGATTAAATCTTGGTTTCTACTGTGGTTGTTCGTGTCACTTAGATAGTGAGGGAGGTTGTTGATCGACATAGACAGGTATTGTTTGTTTTCAGCTTAGCGGCATATAAGGTAACTTCTTTGTGTAAATTTTTCGGTCAATTTTGTTGGGTACGGTCCTTCGGGATTATTCGATTAAGGGTTTTGTGTAAAATTTCATCAGCATGAGTTTTGTTCCTCATATTGTATCTGAATTGCAAAACTTTGATTTTTGGTGTGGGTGGAGGTTTGATTGGGTTTAATTTTTTAGGGGTTTGGTTGATCTTTGGCTTTCGAATTGCAGTGATTGATTGAAAAGGTTGGAAGGTCATCGATGCTTTGCTTTTGTTCTTTTTCTCCTGTTGCCTATGACTCTGTGTCTCTTCAGTTGTTTGCTTTTGACTCCTCATCAGCAAGGTAATTTGGTGAGCAGATTCTGGGTTTCTACGGACGATTGTTCAATTTTTGTGTTTTTTTTTTTTTTTTTTTATGCATGCTGTTCTTTTGTGCAGGAATCAATTCGGCGAGGAAGCAATATTTTTTTTTTTTTTTTTTTGAATAAAAGGCTGGTGAGGGCGTGCGGCTGCCCTCAAGCCTTAATTAAAAAAACTATCGAATACAAGGGGGGGACATTGAGCCTAAACCCCTTATTACAATAGGCACCTAGAGAACAACCTGAAACAATATCATGAGTCTCTACTAAACAACTGTATTCAATTACGCACCAACTAGCAAAGAGCGCTCTACTGACGACTCTATTGCTTTATTGCGATGACACAACGGAAAGATAACTTGATCTGCAACTCGATTACAGCATAGCATAATTTCCATACACACAGCTTTCCCATCATGTTGTCACTGGAAAATACATCCAGTGACACTAAGTTTCACCCTGCCACTAAGAGGCAGCGACCATTTGACCAAGCAAGGAACTCGTCGCCTACCTAGAGCAGACACGTTACTGCCACTAGGCTAGGAGGTAGCGACCATTTGCCAATGCAAGGAACTCGCCGCCTACCTAGAGCAGATAAGGCACACAAGGTGCATAGACCGGGACCAAGCCCACATCATCCTACCAAAAAATGGTAGTAACTTATTACCCGAACTACTAACAAGAAAGCATAAAGGTAAGAGAAAAATTCAGCTACCGTCCCCAAACTATTTTGCCTTTGCCAATGCCAATTTGATACCCGAACTCTCAAAAGTATCAATGTGATACCCAAAGACCTAAATTGGTATCAACGTGATACTTCCTTAAAATAAAAACTAAACCAACTTGGACCCAAAGTGAAAACCCAGGCCCAAGACACCCCAGGCCCACATCTGGACTAAGGCCAGGAGGGACCAAGCAATGATCGCAGCCCAAAGTCGCTGCAGCACAAGCCATCCAGGCTGATCCAGCCACCATTCTTGCATCTTCCAAACCGCCGCGCCACTGCCACCTCCAGATCTTGCCCACCGTCAAAACTCCATCGTCGACAGAGCACCAGTAGAGAACAACTCCCACCACCAAAACCTCCAACCTCGAGAGGTCAAAATGGACGAGATACCCCCTGCTGCCCTCTGCCGCACAACCCGTATTCACTCCACCACCACTTTCCAATAGATTTGTGACAAGATCAGATCGGATCCGGCCACGAACCCACAATCTGGATCGAGCCCGAACCCTGACACCGCAGCCGGTCACTACTATCAGCCGCAACCCCGCTATCTGTGTCGACGCCAGCATCAGCTGAACCCAACGCAACCAAAGCCCTCGCAGCCCCAATATCCAAGCACCACAACATTCACCTGCACCAGCATCCCGTCCGGCCGCACTGGACGCACGCCAGTGAGGCCAGAGACCTGCGCCAACGCCGCCGCGCAGCCGGACGAGAACAAACGAGAAAACGGACAAAGTTAGGTTTAAGGGTAGCGCGTGGGGCGCGTTCCAATATAGGGATCACTTCAATTTTAAGGCTTGGAATAGGTCTGTGATTTTTTAAGATTCTTAAAAGAGAACTAAATTTCAGTTTGTAATTTTGCAGCTGTTATTGCAGTTTGAGTTTTGGCATATTTATTCCTCTGTCTGATTGGTGTCAAGTATATGTAGTGATTTCATGGTTGATTTTTATGAAATACATTCTATGCCATGCCTTTCTCCAAGCTTTTTCTTTATGTATACAAAATCATTTATTGATTAGGAGAATGGTTGAACTCTGGAAACCCAAAACTCAGTCTTTCAAATTATAACTGTGGTGGCTTGATTATAGCTATCAAGATTTGTCGGTAAGAACATATTAAAAGGTATATGGAAATAAGCAAGATATAACTATTTGACTTCTGGTGTTTTTTCAATTTCTATCATCATCAGTACGATCATGTTCTAAAACTTCAAAACTTTGAACAAAATGAAAGATTGTCCTTTAAATCTATTTTCATCCACCTCATGTTGAAAACAAAACATTCATAGTGTTAGGGTGTTAACCCCAACAGAGGGAAACTAGAAGAAATCTAAGAGAAAAAGGCTAAGAAAAATAAAATGCAGATTTTCATTCATAACCTTCTTCTCAAGCTTACAGGGTATATATAACAGATAACAACACGTGTCGCACATCTACGGCTCAATCTACCTAACATATTTTCCTCAACGAGTTTGAAACGGTGCGTATTAAGCCTATCAATAGAAACCTGGAAACTAACACTTAATTTCATAACACATAGGAACTGTGGGTAGCCCAAATGAACCAGCCTAATTATTTGTTGCAGCTATCCTCTCCTTTTGAAAATGGTTTGTAGTCAAATGTAATGCAATGTGCATGCTAGAATTTGGGTCTAGGTTTTGATTAGGTATTACTTATTAGACAATAACTTTATAGGATTGTGGTGCTCTTTTGTAACAATATCTCTCTCTTTGAAGCTATAATGAAATTCAGCTTTGTTTTTTATTCTTTGCCACTTGATTTCAGTTATATTGAGCTATTGGATATTGTGTTTTATCGTTGTTGTGATTGTTGTAGGTTTGGTTAGAAGCTGAGTTTTTTTCGTGCAACTGAGTTTTTTTCGTGCGGTCTGAGTCTTGGTCACTTTGTGTCCAGTAAGAACTTGGTATGATTGATTGATTCCATACAAAATGCTAAGGAAAAATCTTAGGTCTAAACAAAGGAAGAACAAATCTTTGGAGCGTTGAAGTAGTTGTGAGGGTACTCTGATCATGAAAATCTGATCTTTAGCAAAGACTAAAAATAGTGAGGGATGAGAGATAAGGGCATCTCCAACAGACTAGCTATTTCAACAAAAAGTTACAAATTTGGCTAATTTGAGATAGTTTAGTACTCCAGCACAATAGCTATATGAAAGTCAAATTTGGCTTTTGCTAAAATCTCTAGCTAAATTTAGCTAGGGAGGAGAGAGAAAATAGCAAAAAGCTAAACACTCCACGTTCAATTTTTTTAGTTTAGCTAACACTGCTGGAGGAAAAGCTAGAAATTTACTACCTAAATTTAACTTTTAGATGATTTAGCTAAAAAAAATAGCTTTTACTGTTGGAGATGCTCTAAGACTTGGTCTTTGTTTGAATAAACCAGTTCATTTTGAACTCGAAAATAAAACTGCACGCTTATTGTTTACTCCATGACTTCATGTGGATTTTTTAGTGTCATAGCTGGCTCACACTTCGGTTCACTATTTTCTTTTATTTTGCTTAAACTTCAAAATAATCAAACAGATTTGTGAACAGTAGTGAGTTAATTATAATGTCTTAATTCTTAAATTAGGAGGTGGAGGAGTAAAGTGGTAATAATTAGACGGTTTCTGAAGTTGGTGGTTGAATTTCTTGCCTCTTTGCCTCCGTGCATCAAATCAGAAAATTGTTCACAGCTAATTGTGATTAGGAATTTGAGACTTTGACTTGAAGAAGCCATGTGATTGAACCACGAGGCATGACATATTTGGTCTTTGGTCATATCAATTTGATTGATTTGATCATGTAGGTTTTTTCTTTTCTGGGAAGAACAGGATTTGGGATTTGACAAAGAAAAGAGTAATTGCAAAAATTGCAAGATTTTGTGTGTGACAGTGTGATAGATGTATTGATTTGTCAAGGAGTGAATATGCCTCAAAGGGTGTGAGTGGGAAAGGGGTTTGCTTAACCACCACCCGTATGCTAAGTGGCTAATGTTACCTACTCTGTTTTTTTTCTCTCTGTTTTTTTGGGTAATATACTCTGTTTTTATTTCCATTATTTAATTTTGCTACCTGATAAATGTCAATTGTGGGAGCATGTGTATGGAATCAATCAATCATATCCAAAAAGTTGATTCAAAACCACTTGATTCAGATGGCTGGATATATAAGGTGGTTTATTTACCCAAAGTGAGATCCTAATCGAATGCAGATAGATTAAATAAGCAAGCAAAAATCCTAAAAAGTTGTTTCTTACATTTTTTTTTATTGGCTTGAATTCTTTCATTCTCTATTCTCCTCCCCTCTTTGAATTTGATTTGAACAAAAGGAGAGTGTATCTCTCTATGCTTACCTCTGATAGTTCAAACAATAATTTCTGTATCGTTTGTTACCAATCTATTATTTATCTTTACTATTATGTATCTAATTTCATAGATTTCAACAGCTTTGCATATCTTATGGTTGTGTCCAT
This sequence comes from Rosa rugosa, assembly GCF_958449725.1. Lineage (NCBI taxonomy): Eukaryota > Viridiplantae > Streptophyta > Magnoliopsida > Rosales > Rosaceae > Rosa > Rosa rugosa. Next base: position 13,843,543 of record NC_084823.1, read on the forward strand.
GATGTACTGATCAATAGAAAGGACAAAGGAATCATATAATTCATCTCAGACAACTAGCATAATCAGCTTCTGACCTTTGATATACTATCCTACATTACTGAATCTACTATTCATCTATACTACTTTGATATAATTTCTCATTTGTTATAAATCAAATTGGCAGAGCAAATGATGCTAATAGCTTTCTGCAGGCGACAGTGACGATAATTGACAACTATGTATGGACCCCTAGCGGATATATCACTCTTTTAGGTAGAAATAAGATTCCTCTGATCACTATCAAAAGCAAGAAATCTGCAAGGATAAATATACCTCCTCTATGCTCCATAGCTCGGCTTCTTCTGTTGGTACGTATTGATGTATTCTTTTTAATTGTAAGTCATCCTTGCTTGCAGAGAGAACAGTAGTAGTTTTATTTTTCTACTATAAAACACCACATTAGGGTCAAAACTTTATTGCATCGGACAAAATGATACCTAACTTTCAAAAGTTATCAAAATAATACCTAAATTTTTTAAAACAAATCAACTTGATACCCAACTTTCATAAGTGATCAAAATGATACCTAAAGTTTTAAAAAAAAATCAACTTGATACCTCAGTTTATTTTTTGTAACTTTTTGTTAAAATTGATCACGTGTGGTACAGTGTTTTGTGGGGTTATAATAATATTTTACACAAAACTGTTTTTCAATTATTTTTTATTTTACTTTGTTAATTCTCTGTCTTCTATCTCTACCTCTCTCTCTCTCTCTCTCTTCCCATTTTTCTTTGTTTCTTTAGAAGTTGGGAAACATCTGAATTTTATTTGTTTCTACGATCAATGGTTGAAATTAAAATTGAATGAAAGATTTTTTTTAATTCTGTAGAAGAAGAAGATTGAGTTATAGATGGTTGATGGCCCTCTGACGACAAATCACTTCAATTTTTGGGCTTGATTTTGCATTTGATTTAACAAAGAAGTTAGAAAAAATAAACCGAAGTATCAAGTTGATTTATTTTTAAAACTTTAGGTATCATTTTGATCTCTTATGAAAATTGGGTATCAAGTTGATTTGTTTTTAAACATTTAGGTATCATTTTGATCACTTTTAAAAGTTGAGTATCATTTTGTCCGATGCAAGAAAGTTTTAGGGGTTTTGTCCATTTACCCTATTTCTAGGAATTTTTTTCTCCCTTACCCCATTAAGTTTTTTTAATTCCCTCTTACCCAATACACTCTAAGGGAGTCTTCCCTAATACCCCATTAAGATTTTTTTTTTTTTATATATTTTTTTTTAATACCATTTTACCCCTCACCCCTTTGTTTTTTTTTTTTTTGAATAAATGGCTGATGCGGCTGCCCTCACCCCTTTGTTACTTAGAGAGAAAGAGAGAAACTATAGGAGACTTCGCCGGAGCTCGTCACCGGTCACCGGTCGCGCGGATTCCGGCCAACTTTAGCCGGATTCCGGTCACCGGTCGCCGGATTCCGGCCAACTTTCGCCGGAATCCGGTCACCGGTCGCCGGCTGCCGCCCACCGGAAATTGCTGAAAATCTCACCGGAAAGTTTTTTTGCCCCCAATAGACATCTATTGCCCCCTAATAAAGGGGCAATAGACGTCTATTGTCCCCCAATAGACGTCTATTGCCCCAATAGTCTATTGCCCCCTAATAGACGTCTATTGGCCCCCAATAGATGACTATCAGCCATGTATTGCCCCCCAATAGACGACTATCAGCCATGTATTGCCCCCGAGTAGACGTCTATTGCCCCCCAATAGACGTTTAGATTACCAAAATGGTAATTAATCTTCCTAAAACTACACAAATAAAACTTTGATTAAAGAAAAAAAAAACGAGGAGATTACATCAATTCAAAACGTCTATTGCCCCCTAATAGACGTCTATTTCCCCCCAATAGACGACTATTGGCCATGTATTGCCCCTCAATAGACATCTATTGCCCCCCAATATCAATATTCATCCAATTACATACTTAAAGAAGTAAATAATCTTGTATGCAATTACATTTCGTCTAGCTTTTCTCGATGACCAACAGTCCTCAATACCACATCAAATTTTTCTGAATTGATTCCCAACACCTCAGAGGGATCTGCCCTTATCTTCAACAATTAGACTAGACTTGATTGAACTCTACCAAAATTTGCTTACATGATTGAGAAGCAATTTCTCGGCGGTCTTGTGGAGCTTAGCCTGAGAATTCTCGCGCTGTCTCCGGCGAGCGATCACAGTGCGGCGCTTGAGCGCCAGAGTTCCGCCGTCGAAAACAAACACCAATCTGGTCCGCAGGTACAGTAGCTTGCGGCGACTGGTCCTCCCTCCAGAAGCTCTTCGTTTGCTGCCTCTGCCTCCTCCACGTACTCCGGCTCCTCGATGTCGACGACGATGGCGACGGCCACTGAGCCAGCCTACCGCCGAGCCGCTTGCTGCCCTTGCATCCTCCATTCCGGCTCCTCGAGTTTGACGGCCACTGATCCATTCCGGCTCCTCGAGTTCGACGGCCACTGATCCATTCCGGCTCCTCGAGTTCCACAGCCACTGCTCCATTCCGGCTCCTCGAGTTCGACGGCCACTGCTCCATTCCGGCTCCTCGAGTTTGACGGTCACTGATCCATTCCGGCTCCTCGAGTTCGACGGCCACTGCTCCATTCCGGCTCCTCGAGTTTGACGGTCACTGATCCATTCCGGCTCCTCGAGTTCGACGGCCACTGCTCCATTCCGGCTCCTCGAGTTTGACGGTCACTGATCCATTCCGGCTCCTCGAGTTCGACGGCCACTGCTCCATTCCGGCTCCTCGAGTTCGACGGCCACTGATCGAGGTGGACTTGATTTATGGTCTGCGAGAGAGTCACAGAGAGAGAGAGCGGGGAGGAGAGAGAGAGAGACAGAGACAGAGATGCGTCGTGCTGGGGAGAGAGAGGAGAGAGGTATGGGTGTAATTTATTAATTAGGTTAAGGTTAAAATTGATATTTTATTTTAAATTGAGTTAGTGGGAATTAAAATCTGTTGCTGGGGTAAGTGAGCTACTTTTATCAAATTTTGGTGCTTTGGGTCAAGACCCCAAAGTTTTAACCCTAATGGTGATAAAAACTCATGTAAAATCAAAACAATTTCAATTAACAGTTTTTACCTTAGAGTATGTTAAAACCCGCAACATCGCTCGGGCATGTTATCTAGTTGACACTAAAGTAAAACTTAGAGTAGCAAATTGACTATTAAGCCTAAGATTTATGAACCCTAATAGATGATTTCTTTTGAATTAATCTGTTAATCCAACTTTGTCAAATAAACAAACTAATTTAGTATAATCACATACCTTATACCTACATGGTCTGCACATACTTTTAGATGAGATAATTTTATTTTATTTTCTTTTGTTTTATTTTTTATTATATGCAAATGATCTGACCAAAAAGGTGCATACAAAACAAAACAAAAACAAACACACCAATTTGGAAAGAAATTCATTTTACCATCTAAACAGTAAATATAAATCTCAGACAAATGTATTCCACTATGTATCAAAAAGATAAAAAGGAACTAAGCAAGCTCGTAACCATCACTAGACCATCACAAGTAACAATCTAGTATCATAATTCAAAACAAAACTGAAGACTGCCACTGAATCCAATCCTCCACAACATTTTCATCTTAAAAGAAAAGTGCCTAATCATCAATATTTGATAGGAGCAATGATCTCTAGATGAGGACCTAGTTTCTCCTCAGCAACCTTTTCTGCTTTGACCCTCAATTTGTTCAACTGCTTCTTCCTCTCATATGCAAGTTGAGCCCTCTCCTTTCTCTTCTTTTCAAGCTCCTGCACGTAAAGTCATTAGTCAGAAATGTCGCAAGAAGCAAAACAATTACACCAAAAACACATTATTTTACTTCTTTGTTGCCTAAGAAGAAAAATAAAATTTAGATCCATATAGCATTCATATGTGCAGCTGTAAGTATATCTGTAACAATATATATAAAACACCAAGATAAAACGGTTTTCTCAATGGTCCAGCAGCCTCAAATCTCAGAGCAGTCATATCCACAAAAACTAAAAAAATAGTTGTTCAAAAGTAAGGTTGTACGCTGATCGTCACAGAGGAATACAAATTCATTCTTGTCCAAGGACATTGGAGTAATAGGAATGAGAATAAGCAAAACAGCAATACATACGCTATAAGGAACACAGCAAACACCGCATGCAGATGAAGTATAATTGTATGGTAACATCCATAAGAGGTCATGGCAAACATGACATGGAATAAGTAATCACTTTGGAATCAAGTGGTAACAGCTAAAGTATTTTGGAAAAACTGGTCTCCAAAGAGATGGAATCAACTCGTCACATCAAGTGAGAGATACCAATTTTCACGTACAACTGTTTTTACAAACGTAGACCAAACCGAAAGTATACATAATAAAACGAAAGCATGAGCACTTAAAGCTGGATAGGTAAAAACTCAGGTGAAATAAAAGGCTCCACCTGGTTTTGGTTAATTTCAATTTACAAATACTTTTACTGACTCCATCACTGATACATTCAAAATGAAACATAAAAAGGCATTGCCCTCCCTAACCTCATCATGTTGCATTAAAGAGGGAGACAATACAAATGATACTACGGAAAGTAAACTATTGTGATAACTACATTTAGATGCAATGTGGTACAATTGCTTACGAACATTAAATTCAAAAGTTACTCTAAAAAAAAATTAAAAACTAAAAACTATACACCGACCCAAAATAAGGATAACCAAGGCTAAAGCAGAACAGGAGCAGACAAAGAAGGTAGCCAAGTCTAACCTTGATGGTGTCATAGTGGTTCCATCCAACCTCGGATGAAAGCTTGCCCAACAAACAGTACTTGTGTCCTGCTTGAAGCCTCAAGACCCTGATGATTTTCAAAACCAAGAAACAATAAGCATTTACTTCAAGAAAACAAATCAAAACAAACATCACAAAACTATAAAATACCAATGAAAAACTAGTGGGAGAAAGAAACTCACTTGAGAGCATCGGGAATGACCATCCTCTTTATCTTATCATAAGGAGGGGGAACCCCTTCATACGCCTTCAAACGAGCAAGCGCAGCAGCTCCACGCTTTGTCTTGTGAGGAATCATCCTAACAGAACAAAAACAACACAAAGTTCAAACAATTTTGTAGAAAGAACTTCCCAACTCCTGTGAAATACACAGACCAGACAATTTGTGTTCTCATTCCGATACGACCTAAAATCCAAATAAACCCTTGCAAATTCTTGGCGATTTAAATTTGTTCAGAACTCATAATAACACAATGCCTCCTCAACATTTAGAAAAAATAGTATCTTTACACTCATAGAGCTCTAATTCTATTGCAAAAGCTAACAACTTTAATAAGCAGAAACAGAATGAATCTCAACCCAGAAAAGAAACACCAATTGGGTATCATGCATTGTGCTTATTACTCCATAAACCCTAAAAAAAAAAAATTGAAGCAAATTCAGAGAAGCGTACCCACGAATTGTGCGCCAGAGGATCTTAGCAGGAGCACGAAAGTGAATGGGGCCATGAGAAGGCTTGGTGTTCATGCGCTTACGCAAGAATCGCATGTACTTCATCTTCTGCCTGACCAAACCACCGGAGATACAGATCTCCTCACAGCGAACCACCACCACCTTCTGCCCATTGAGAAGCTCTTTGGCGATTATCGACGCCAACCGGCCGAGCATGTGGTGGCGAGCGTCCACCACCACGCGCTTAGCGCAGATCCCTGACCCGGACACCATTGTTTTCAGTCTCTCTGACGCTAACTAGGCTCGGCGGCTGCGGAGTGAGAAATGGAAGAGGCGCTAGGGTTTAGCGAAATATATAGTTATCTGGATTCTGACAGTAAAAAGAAAAGAAAAATTAAATTTCATTTTACATCATTTGATTATTTACTATTTGCAATGTCCTACCTTAGGTTCGGTTTGGTTCGGTTCTGTTTTTGCAGTTTCTATACTCGATCTTAGATTTTAAAAATATCTGTTTGATCACTCAAATTCAACATCTTATACTTTGGTCCTTTCTTTGAATCACAACTACAATCTCATAAATTAAGAATAGAATTAAATTGAGGTTTAGGAATAACTTCATGTTAGTTCCTGTCTTCTCAATTTAATCAGTTTACCCCTTAAGTTTTTCAATTTCAATCCGCCATGTCCAATGTATGAGGCTCTGTCTAAATTTGACGTTAAGTCCAACTTTAGGGGCCCACTTTAAGGGCTAAAATAGTCATTTCAAACATAAAAAACTCATTTGTTCTTCTTCCTCGGATCCTCTTCTTCTTCTCTCTCTCATCTCCGATGGGCAGCCCCAAAGACCCACCCCCTCCATTCCATTCCACTCCACCCGACCTGTCTCCTCTTCTCTCCTCCGATTTATCTTTCCACATTCTCTACCGCCCTCCAGGTCAAACCCTTGCGATCCCAACAGTTAATTGCTTCGTCACCCCCGACTACTTCTCCAAGTCGGCGCCATCTTTCTACAAAAACCGACGAGTCAGCATCGATTTCGATCCGAACACATACGACCCGCCGTCTGCTTCTTCCTCATCGCCGAAGTCAAAGCCTCAGCCGGAGGCTGGTATCTCCGAATCTAATTATTCTGCCACTGATCGATTGGGTACCGCCACAGCCGGAGGCTGGTATCTCCGAATCTAATTATTCTGCCACTAATCGATTGGGTACCGCCACAGCCGGAGCCCAAGGTTAGGTCTGGATTTTCAGCCAAAAATTTGAAGAAAAACGTCAATCAGATTTCAGGTAATGCTCATTTACTGCCGGTGAAACTCAAAGGAAGAGCCGAAGGGAACTCGTGAAGCTCATCCTAACTGGAAGGAAGCCCAAGTTTATGAACAAGGGCAGAAGAGGAAGTACCAGTTTGGGCTGTAATACGACGACAGAGCAGGGTTGAGTAAAAGAGCGGCGAAGGTTACCGAGAGGCAGATTCGCTGTGGGGAGGTTCACCGGAGGTAGAAGAGCGGCAGAGGTTCATTGATGTAAGCCTTTTCTTATCGAAGTCTCTGATTTTGATTGTGAATATGGTGTAAAACTCTGAATTCTTCCATATCTTTATCAAAGATAGGATTTTTGTTATCTAGGCATGTGGGTGTGGTTGTGGTTATTGCAAATTGTGTCAAAGTTATGGATTTTTCGTTTGCAGATTCTGGGTATTGGTGGAATGCCTACATGATGAAGTTTGGGTATTGGAGTTGCCCATCGGAGCTCAGAGAGAGAAGGTGGTGGGCAGGTATGGATTTGTGCAGAGATCGAAGACGAAGAAGAAGATAGGGTTGATTTCTAAGCTAGGGGTTATAAGCGTAATTTTTCTCTCAAGTTTGGGTCCACGTCAACCGTTAACGTCCAATTTCGATGGAGCTTGAGACATTGGACACGGCGGATTGAAATTGGAAATCTCCAGGGGTAACTGATTAAATTGAGAGGACAGAGACTAACATGAAATTACTCCCAAACCTCAGGGGGGTAAACTGAATTTAATCCTTAAGAATATATTAGACGACTTTGCTTAGTAGTGTCACCCTCAACAATTACTTCTTATTTGGTTTCTTTGACCCCTTAAAAGGAGTCTTGAGTTTCTTCCACTTCATAACTTCATCCCATAGCTTGTTCTTGCTACCCACATGCCTTACAACCTTTTATTTCTTCACGGGAGTAATCACCAAATCCCTTTCTTTACCTGCATTTATCTCTCCGATAATGCCTTTGAGGATTTGGCATCATAGGATCCTCTACAATCAGTAAGTCTCCGTTTTACTTGGGGGGACATTCATTGGGCAATAGGCTAATGTAGGATTTGTTGGGTATGATATCGAAGTTTTTGAAAAATTCGAGATCAACCATCTAATCATGACTACAACGATGACCATTTTTGTTTCTCATTGAATTTAAATCAAATCATCCATGTAGCCCATTTGGTGCCCAATTCTATTTCAGCATAGTATGATTGGCTTTTGAGAATTAATGATAGGTGTGGGTTATTGTAACTAGTGTCCCACTGGTTCCATGCAACCAATGTTCTAACAATCACAGGAAAAAAGAAAATTGCAAAAGGCAAGCATGCAAAGCAAACAACTCACAAGAAGGAAAGAGCTGAAGAGACGAAGAAAAACGAATCTAGGAGACTGAGGCTTCATTTGGTTCGTGGAAAGGAAAGTAATTCCTTTGTTTTTCCCATAGGAAGGGAAATGAAATTTCTGAAGAACTTTCAATTCCGATGTTTGGTAACATGTGGAAAGTTATCCGGAAAGTTGTCAAAAAGTTTGTAATTAATGCAATAAAATAATGTGTTGTTAGTAATAAATGTAAGCAACTTTCAAACTTGGGACAAACTCTATCCAGTCGGCTGATCATGATCCAAGAATTCTGTCCTCTTTTATTAAGAGTCAACATGGACAATTTGATCATGATTATGTGTAGATGTAGTTCGGCATTGATCTGTTGAATGCTAAGAGTGTTAATAGAAGAGAAGCACATCTGATTCTTTTCTGCCTTCAATTATGTTAAATAGCTTAATTAGGGTTAATTAGTCGGTACAATTTACATGCTTAACTTGTAGTGCTCTACAGCTGTGCTACACATGGCACATGCTCATACAATCGGGAAATGTATATAAGTAGCTCATCTCCTACTATAACAGATTAGAACGATTAATTTCACAAAGCTTGTTAGTGAAAAACCTCTCATCTGTCTCTCTCTCTCTCTCTCTCTCTCTCTCTCTCTCTCTAGCTTCCTCTAAGCTCAACTAACAAAGAGCACGTAATAATTATCCGGATACAAAGTGGGATCAGCAAACAAAACAACCTTAGGAATCCAATCAATCTTATTCTTGAAATTAATCATAGTATATTTTAGGCATGCAATGCTTATAAGGAAAAGGATGAATTGGCTCTAATGCACTTCCGAAAGGGTTCCTATAGTTATGTAATGAGTGATCTTCACTTCTTCTTGGCATTTGTGGACTATTTTGTATGCCAAGGCCAACCAACCATGGTTAAAGCCAGAAAACTTCTCATAGTAAGGCACTGAAAACCGATAAATGTTAAGCTTGTTGTAGATTATTCTTCTTGAAATTCTATACAAAAGTATTTGCTTCATTTTCTGCTCATTGTTGATATATATCACTGTCCGTTCCTTAGGATACAATAGGAAAGAGCAAGACAGGGGTAGAAGTCGGGCCTTACTCTGCCAACGGTGTGTAGTATGATTATAATATTTTGCAATAACATGTCATTCCTTACAAATATTGCATTCCTTACAAACCGCTGCAAAGAAAACATGGTCAATGAGTTCCAAGAACTTATCGAGAATGCAAAATAAAACATCTGCAGGATGTGTGGTCGCCTTGTCCCTAATATACTAGGGAAGTTCATCGTCTTTTAACTTGTTTGTCTTGATCTTCTCTTCCAGCTTCTTCTTCTTCTAAACTTAGTAACACCTTATTAGACCCGATAACACCAATATCATCATCACTATCTGCATCCAAGTGAAACATTTTATATTTGGGATCAAGCAATTAACACCATGTCTTAATTAGTTCTCTTTCTTTATTTGTCTCATTGGTGTCAAACTCTTAACTTTCATCGATGTTATACAGGCACAGAAAAAGTCCTAAATTAATCACTTTTAATCTTGTTTTATATTAAAATTAGGTTGTCATTCATTAATTTCCTATTTGGATTAGAAACTTGTTTCCTAGCAGGATAAGGAATTTGTTTCCATTCATCATTATGAATTTGTTTCCTATATCATCAAGATTAGGAATTTTTTTCAATCAACATTATGAATTCATTTCCTCATGATGTATTTTCTTGCCATGTACATAAGCTAGGTCCTTGGGCCCTACGACTCATGCTACAAATTGTCATGTCAGGTAATTCAAGTGCTTGATGACTCGACATATCCAAGTCACATAGCACCTACTCTCCCTATAGATGAGTAACTGGAAGTTCTCAAGATGAACAATGAAGCTTTGTATTCTGATCGTACAAAAAAAGAGACTACCCTGCCGTACTTCTTAAGAAATTTGAAAATGACCAAGTAATGAGTAGAAGTGAAGTAGTAATTCAATTTTACTTGTCACTTGCGCATTGGTGTTTTTTTTTTTTTTTTTTTAGTAAAAATGGAAACTTTATTTATCAATGATACCATAATAAAGAGACATGTCACAAAGTTGCTTGAAAATATAAGTCTCACACCCATAACGTTACACTTATATACGTTTGTTTGCTAGAAAATACAAAAAAAAAAAAAAATTACAGGGTACAGAGCAAAATAAAAATCATTGCCTACTGGAGGGACCGGGATGATGGTGTGAAGGAGACGGCGGTTTGGCAGAGAAGGTTGTTTAGGGTTCAACAACATCAAAATCTACTCTCACCAACACCAAAAAACTACTCTCACCAACAATAACTGTTGGCATGAGTCACTCTCCATAATTGTAGGAAGTGTAGTATAATTAGGATTGTATAGTTAAGAAGAATATTATGTAGTTAAGGGGGAGAATGTCACGGTGTAATTAGTTTCCTATTAGGATTGTGTATACTTTGTATATGTACTCCATCTTTGGAGAAGATCAATACATCAGAAAGTTATCAATCTCTTTGTTCTGTTTGACTTGGTATCAGAGCAGAGATCCGTCTGGACCTCTGTTCGTTTGTTTCCGCTGCAAATTTGTCTTTGTACTCTTTAAGAGTTTGTCCTTTGTCTTCGTCCTCTATTCCTTTTATCCTAAAACCCTAAAGTTTGCAACACCTTGCCGTTAGCCTCTCATTCCTCAGCCGTGTCAAATTTTGTGATCTGTGTTGGTGTTTGAAGAAGAAAAATGACAGAATTCTCCCTTAATTCGTTGTTTAACGAAGGAGGAAACGAGGGCCAAGATCAAACTAATGTTTTCCTAACTCAGGAAACTCGAGGTAAAATTGGTGTTGCTTTAAATGTTTCTGGCTTTACTGGTAGTAATACATGGATAATTGATTCGGGTGCGTCCGATCATATGACCTATAATAAGTCTTTCTTTGTCACGTTGTCCTCCCCATCCATAACACATGTCTCTAACACCAATAGTGAGTCCTTTCCGGTCTTAGGAATTGGGTCAGTCCAGGTTACACCGTCCATTACTCTTTATAATGTTCTCTATGTACCCTCTTTGTCTTATCATCTCTTATATGTGGTCTTAGTTAAACACACAAAACAAATGCTCTATAACTTTTTATCCTATGAATGTTTATCTTTCAGGATCTGTGCACTCGGGTGATAATTGGCACTGGAGATGTGTGGGAGAGACTGTTTCACTTGGATTGCATGTACGGAGGACTGACAAAGGCACCGTCAAGTCCACAAAGTCCTATTGCCCTGACATTGAGTTCTTGAGTTCTAATCGGCTAAATGAATTGTGGTTGTGGCATCGCCGTTTGGGCCACCCATTCTTTGGTGTCATGAAGAAGTCCATGTTTTCTCTTTTTTTTTGGGAATAAGTGATTCTAGTCTACATTGTGAAACCTGTACTCTAGCGAAGAGTCATAGGTCTAGTTATCCTTCTAGCTTTCAGTCTAGTACAATGTCTTTTGAATTAATTCATTCAGATTTATGGGGACCTTCCAAACATTCAACTATTTCGGGAATGCATTATTTTGTTTTATTCATTGATGATTTCACAAGATTAACTTGGGTTGTTTTGCTTAAATCAAAAGATGCAGTTTTCTATGCTTTTACAGCATTCCATAATCTTGTTCGTACCTAATATGATGCTCATATTAAGGTCTTTCGATCTGATAATGAGGGGGAGCTTGTTAATCATTCATTTCATGATTACTTCTAATCTCATGGAATTGTTCACCAAACCACTTGCCCACAAACACTAGAACAAAATGGGGTCTCTGAACGGAAGAATCGTCATTTGTTAGACACGGGTCACGCCCTTCTTCTTAGTGCCAATATGCCTAAATACCTTTGGGGTAGTGTTATGTGCCTCTCATCTCATTAATCGTCTCCCATCTTCCTCTCTTCAAGGTCGTATTTCATTTGAGGTATTGTCTAGTTATGTCTCTATCCCATCTCTTAATACCCTTCCTGCTCGTGTCTTTGGTTGTGTAGCCTATGTCCATATTTATAAGAACAAATGTTCCAAGTTAGATGCAAGGGCTCTTAAGTGTGTCTTTGTCGGGTATGAGAGTCATCAGAAAGGATACAAGTGTTATTATCCTCCCTCTCAACGATTTTATGTCACCATGGATGTGACATTCAGTGAAGATGCATGCTATTTTCCACCTTCTACGACTCATAGTCAGGAGGAGCAAGGTGTTTTTTATGAAGGACAGTACCAAAAAGGGCCAACGATCGATCGTTCAGTGAAGAAGAGACATCCAGTGGCACGATGATCGATAGCTCCAGCACACGTCAGCCTCCAAACCTAGAAACTGCTGACACTCTTGCAACCCCCTATGCACTCAGTGACAATGAGCCCAGCCTTCCCACCACAGCCACTCTTCCCTTTCCAGCCTTAGATCTCGGCAGAAATGCAATTGCCGAACAGAGCATTGTGAGTTTCGAAACAGAAAAGATAATTGTCGAATCATCTACCCTTCGCCATGCAATTGCCGAACAGAGCATTGTGAATTCCGAAACAAAAAAGACAATTGTCGAATCGTCTACCCTTCAAGAAGAAGCTCTTAATTGTTCAGTCTCTCTCTCTCCATCAGTGGTCTCCCCTGTTCAATCTTCATATGAGATACATAGTAGTTTTCCTTTGTCCCATAACCCACCTTTGTCTAATAGTGTTACTCCTTTAACTGATTCTATATATGTTCAAACACGAGTCTTACCAGAACGGTCCAATCGTGGTCAACCTCCCAAGAAATATGAACCAAGTTTGTGTGCTAAGACCAAATATCATGTAGCTAATTATGTGTCTACTCATAAGTTTTCTAAAACATATGTAGCCTTTGTGAATCAATTATCTTCTGTGTCACTTCCTAGTAAAGTGCAGGATGCAATGAAGGACGAGAAGTGGGCAAAAGCAATGGTTGTGGAGATGGATGCACTTGAGAAAAATCAAACGGGGGAGTTAGTATCACTACCGCCTGGAAAGAAAATAGTTAGGTGCCGATGGATGTATACAGTGAAGCACAATTCAGATGGTTCGGTGGACATATATAAGGCAAGGCTAGTAGCGAAGGGTTATACCCAGAAGTATGGCGTGGACTATGATGAAACTTTTGCACCAATAGCAAAGATCAATACAATCCGGGTACTTCTGTCTTTAGTAGGTAATCTTGATTGGCCTCTGCAATAGTTTGATGTTAAAAATGCCTTCTTGCATGGTGATTTGAATGAAGAAGTCTACATGGACTTGCCTCCGGGATATGGTACTTCCATTGGAGTCAAGGTGGTGTGTCATTCAAGGAAGTCCCTAAATGGCCTCAAATAGTCTCCAAGAGCTTGGTTTGGTCGATTCACGACATTCATGAGGAGGATTGGGTACAGGCAAAGCAATTTAGATCATACCCTATTCCTTAAGCATCAAAAGGGTCAAGTTACAGCTTTAATTATTTATGTGGATGACATGGTGGTGACAGGTAATGATCTTGAGGAGATTAAGAAGTTGCAGAGTGCATTGTCAGCAGAATTTGAAATGAAAGACTTGGGGAGTTTGAAATATTTCTTGGGAATTGAAGTCGCTAGAGGAAAAGATTGTATTATGTTGAGCCAGAGAAAGTATGTCCTTGACTTATTAGCAGACACGAGTATGCTCAATTGCAAATCAGCTGACACACCCATTGAGCAGAACCATCTGTTAGCTGATTATCCAGATCAAGCACCCACAAATAAGGCAAGATATCAGAGGTTAGTTGGAAGATTAATTTATTTGTCACACACTAGACCAGACTTAGCTTATGTAGTTAGTGTTGTGAGTCAGTTCATGCATAATCCTAGTGAGGCTCATATGGAAGCTGTAGTTCGAATCTTAAGGTTTGCTCCTGGAAAAGGGTTGGTGTTTTCTAAGCATAGGCATGTGGATATTTTGGGGTATACAGATGTAGACTGGGCGGGTTGTATAACTGATCGACGGTCCACTTCCAGATACTTTACATTTGTAGGTGGGAATCTAGTTACTTAGAAGAGTAAGAAGCAGAAGGTGGTGGCCCGTTCTAGTGCTGAAGCAGAATATGGAGGAATGGCTCGTGGAGTGTGTGAGATGTTGTGGTTAAGACACTTGTTGAGGGATTTGGGGTTCAAGCAGAAAAAAGCAATGCCCTTTTTCTATGATAACAAAGCTGCAGTTGAAATTGCTCATAATCCTATCCAACATGATCGCACAAAACATGTGGAGGTTGATAGACACTTCATCAAAGAGAAGCTGGATCAACACATCATCTCTTTTCCCTTCGTACCTACTGAGGAGCAGCTGGCGGACATTCTTACAAAGGCAGTCTTTAACAAGGCATTTTATGACTCACTTGACAAGTTGGGCATCCATGATCTATATGCTCCAACTTGAGGGGGAGTGTTGGTGTGAGTCACTCTCCACAATTATAGGAATTGTAGTATAATTAGGATTGTATAGTTAAGGAGAATATTATGTAGTTAAGGGGGAGAATGTCACGATGTAATTAGTTGCCTATTAGGATTGTGTATACTTTGTATATGGACTCCATCTTTGGAGAAGATCAATACATCAGAAAATTCCCAATCTTTTTGTTCTGTTTGACTATAACAGCTACTCTCACCAACATCAAAAGCTACTCTCACGGTCTCACCAACACTGAAAGGCGCTTCACTTGCTCTCTTTCTCTTTCTTTTTCTCATCCCAAAAAATAAAAGAAATAGCGTAGCTCCTCCTCCATTTTCTTCTCATTCCCAATAGTATAAAAAGAGGCCATAGCCTCATATCATATCACGATAACGATAGAGTAAGATGCAAATCACAACATGCGACTTTTTCTTGGAAGATTTCTCGAGTCCCTTTACTTTTGTTCCGCAATTTTCAACTCACTTAAGCAGAGCCTCCCACGAAACAGCCCTCAGAGGATGAAGATAGAGAGACTTCACTTTGCAAATGATGATTGACTCGCCGAAGCAATTCATCGGGTGCTTTGAACAACGACGATGACTATTGCAAAAATAACAACCAGCTGGAGAAGAGTAAGGAGGTCTCAGAGGCATGGATGCAAACTTTAATGAGGACTTTTGTTAAGATATATTGTTAGCTTCCTTGCTTAAGAGTGATTATGTTATAAAGACCAAATTTTGAATATTTATCTTAATCTGAACATGTATGAATGATTAACTATGTTTCTTCTAATGCAATTTTTCTTTATGAACATTTAATTGTCTTGTATGTTTAACAAAAAAATGATCTTGATTCATCTACCTCTTACAATCAGGTTAATTGACAATTGAATTGGAGGAAAAAAAAATTGCTGACAAATTTCAACGAATAAACCTCGTGGAAAAACATTTCCGACCACTTTTTCCGACCACAATATCATTCTCGGATATATTAGATTATATTTTTCCGACAGAAAATATCAATTTCCGAGGAAAATATGAGCCTCGAAATTTATTCATTTTCGATGCCAAATAGTAGTCGGAATTAAATATTCTTATCGGAAATAGTTTTTTCCAACCACTACTATTCGTCGGAAATAAATCCTTGGCAAAAAATGGATTGGCTACCAATTCCAATTTTTTCCGACAAGCAACGAATTATTTCCAACAAACATCTTTTGTCGGAAATAATATTTGTTGTCGTTGAAGAATGAGAATTTCCGATCACCGACAAATTATTTACAACCACGTCTGGTTGTCGAAAATATATCCTTTTCTGAGGGTTGGTCGGAAAAAGACTATTTCTGATGATATTTGTTCCAAGGACCACCGATTTGGGACCTAACTGTCGGAAATAGTTTTTTCCAATAGGGAAAGTGACTTTTCCGACCAAATTGCACCCTTGGAAATGACTATCATTGTTATAGTGTTGTCATGGCTACCTTGACACCCAGGGGTGGAGGGAGGCAGGGGCCTAGTGGGTTCCGTGCCCTACTCAGATTTTGAGAAAAAAATTAATATACATATATAGTATTAATATTATATTAATATCAGATTTTTATTATATATTTTTATATTATTATCTCAACTTGATGAATGATTATGGAGAGCATGTGAAGTACTTATTATTATTATTTTTTTCTGATGGGATTGTTTGAGGGATGTGCTCCCACTGGTCCCACATTTGACTTTCTTATAATATTATATAATATTTTTTGAGTGTTTCTATTGGGACCTCCAAATTTGCTCACTTGACCTTACTTTATTATCAATTATTAAATGACATATATAACCTACTATAAAATGACTATTAAGGACAATAATTATACCAAAAAAAATATTATATTTTTTTTATGTAGACTTTCCAATTCAATAATATTAGATTGTATTCTTTATTATTTTCCTTATTTATTTTCATTTTCCAATTTCACCACATACTCATTAAAGATTTCATAAATATTCAATAAGAATTAAAAATATGAGTAAGATCATGTGACATAAAAATGTATGATATATATGTTAAACGCATATTGGTGAGTAAATCCTATTATGATTTATGACCTAAATCTAAGTCTATCCATTATATTTGCAAAAAAAAAAAAAAAGAGCTAGCTAGCAATAAACAAAAACTAAAAAAATATTTAAATAATTAATCATGAGGTACAAAAAATAGAGAAAAAAATAAACATTAAAAAATGATTTCTTCATATATTTTTTTTGCACAGCTAAAATTAAAAAAATTAAAAAAAAAAAAACACAGAACAATTCATGTTATTTTCTTATTGATTAGAAATTAATTCTTGAAACTCAATACCTTGTGTTTGGTTTTTTTATTTATTTATTGGAAAAGAGATTTATGCATGTTGTTTGATTAAGAAATGTATATGTAATTAAGATTTATAGAGTAATTAAATCATTGAAAAGATTAAATTTTTTATTTAGAAGATAATAATTTGTTTGCAAATTATATGAGTGAGGTTGTTTGAGGAACTTTAGTGAGGTTTAGTGAGTAAATTTAGTATTTGAAAATTTGATAAGAGGTGCAAAAAGCATAGAGGTTAAGTGAGTAAATTTGAAGGTTCTAATAGCAAAACTCTATTTTTTTCCCCAAATCTTCTTGACATCAGTAGTAGAACCGGATACAATTAACCTAGTTAGTAATTTTTTGTATTATACGCGAATAAAACACGTACTTCAGTTTTTTTCAAAAATACTTCCGTACTTCGTATTTTTAAAAGGGACTCGTTAAATTTTCCGTACTTTTAATGCCAAAAGTATTATACACGTACTATACATGATTTTTACGTTTTTTCCCGTATTTTACACATATTATTGAACAAAAATGAATATAAATTTATATTTTAATTAAAAATTTTAATTATTTAATTAATTTAAAATATTTTGCCGAACTTTTCAACGAACTATTTGATAAAATGTCCGAATAATACACGTACGTATTGTTCGCGTACTATACACGTCCCGTTTTTTACTAACTATGACAATTAAGGATTTCTATTTCTTTATTACTTACATTACTTACAGATTTTCAAGTTCAATAGGAAAACGAATAAAAAAAATCTTTTAGATCAATAACGTGTATATATATATATATATCTCATTGCGTAACGATTCTCAAGTCTCAACCAATTTTTTTTGTGAAGAGTATTGTTGTAATCGCTTCTTTTTTGTTCTCACTACTCTATTCTTCATTCAAATATGTTAAGATACTTTAAAAGAAAAGAAAATTCTGGTACAGAGGAGTCGTCGGGTATAAATACCTCATTGGAGTCATCCCCTGCAAAAAAAACAAAGAAGAATGATAGTAATTCAGAGAAGCCTTGTCCAGAATTTAATGAAAAATATCCTTCTGATCCTAGAAATCGTCCTCCAATTTCAAGCTATCATCCTAATGTTCAAGATGAAGTACGCATATATTATCTACAAAAAGGTCCTTGTCAACCTAGAGCTCACGAGTTTCCAATCACAGAATTTGGGAGAAAGAAAAGAAGATTTGTTAAAGAGTGGTTTGATGATGTTTCTACTTGGTTAGAGTACAGCATAAAAAATGATGCTGCATATTGTCTATGTTGTTATCTTTTTAAACAAGGAGGTGGTGATGCTTTTGTGGGTGACAGATTTAAGAACTGGAAGAAGAAGAGTATAGTATATGGTCATGTTGGAGGGCCAAATAGTACCCATAACAAGGCTCAGAGAAACTGTGAAGCGTTACTAAATCAAAAACAATAGATTGAAACCATATTGTCAAATCATACAAGCCAAGATCGGATTGACTATCAGATTCGCTTAAGTGCATCAATCGGTGTTGTTAGAATTCTTTTGAAGCAAGGACTTCATTTCGTGGGCATGATGAATCTGAAAATTCAAATAATCGAGGAAACTTTCTTGAAATTTTGGAATGGTCATGCGGTTATAATGAAGCTATAAAAGCTATCACATTGAAAAATGCTCCTGAAAATTTGAAGTTAACATCACCTGATATTCAGAAGGACATGCATTGTAAGTGCTATTTCAGTTGAAATTGTCAATACAATTGTTAGTGAACTTGGTGATTCTTTATTTGCCTCAAAGGAGCAAATGGCCATTGTTCTACGGCATGTGGATGATGGAAAGGTGATTGAGCGTTTTGTGGGTATTAAGGATGTTACGAATACCAATGCTATCACACTGAAGGAAGCTATTGATGATTTTTTAAGTAGACATGGATTAAGCATTTCAAGACTACGAGGTCAAGGATATGACGGAGCAAGTAATATGAGAGGTGAGTTGAATGGTTTGAAAACACTTATTTTGAATGAAAATAAATGTGTCTTTTATGTGCATTGTTTTGCTCATCCACTACAATTAGCTTTGGTAGTAGTGGCCAAGAATCATGATTTGGTTTCAGATTTCTTTACTTTGGTTGCTAATGTGGTGAATGTGGTTGGAGCGTCAGCTAAAAGACAAGACATGCTTCAAGAAAAACATGGTGATGACATATTAGAAGTACTAGAAAACAATGAGCTTTCAAGTGGTCAAGGCTTGAATCAGGAAACTAGTGTGAAGCGAATTACTAGTGATACACGATGGAGCTCTCATTATGATATGTTAATTAGCTTGGCTAGAATGTTCAAATCTGTGATAGCTGTACTCGAGGTTGTCAGAATGGATGGAACAAGTTCTGAACAAAAGCTAGAAGCAAGGGTTTTATTGGATTATATGCGATCATATGAATTCATTTTCTGTCTACACTTGATGAGAAAAGTGTTGGGAATCACAAATGATTTGTCAAAAGCATTAAAGATCAAGATATTGTGATCGAATGCTATGAACTTGGTTACTGTATGCAAGGAACGATTGCAGACAATGAGAGAGAGTGGTTGGGATTCTTTACTCACACAAATTACAATTTTTTGTGAGAAGCATTCTATTAAAGTTCTAAACATGGATGAATGCTATGCAACTCAAGGGAAATCAAAGCGCAGTGCTCAAGTGATCACAAACTTGCATCATTATCGTGTTCAGTTATTTTATACTGTTATTGATAATCAGCTTCAATAGTTGGATGATCGTTTCAATGAGAAGAATACTGAGTTGCTTCTTTGTATGTCATGTTTGAACCCGAGAAATTCATTCTCAACTTTTGACAAAGAAAAGTT
Organism: Rosa rugosa; assembly: GCF_958449725.1. Lineage (NCBI taxonomy): Eukaryota > Viridiplantae > Streptophyta > Magnoliopsida > Rosales > Rosaceae > Rosa > Rosa rugosa. The sequence goes on from NC_084823.1 coordinate 13,863,289, forward strand.
GATAAAGCTGGCCCAATATAATCCTCAGGATTTTTCTGCACATGATCTAGAGGTATTGGATGATCAACTTGAAAATTACATAGTAGACATGCGCTCCAACATTGAGTTTTCTGAATTGAAGGGAATTACTGATCTTGCACAAAAGATGGTTCACACAAAAAAAGATGTGACATATCCACTTGTCACGCCCCGGATTTTGAATGATAAATTCAAATCCGAAACCTGAATAATTACAATTACAAAATCCAAATCTCGAAACTTCGAGTTCATTATTACAATTCACTCTCACAATATATTATAAAGCTCAAATGAGCATAACACACCTCACAACTTACAATTGTTGTAAAACTCTAACAATTGCTCTAACCGCGCGATCACCGTCCTGGTTCTCCTGTCCTGTAGGATTACCCGCTACACAATTTGAATAGTGTACCGGGAGTTGCAACAACACAAAACCCGGTAAGCTTTTTACAGCCAGTATGAGTAAACAAGAAAGAACTGTTGATTTATTAGATTTCAAGACTACCACAAACCCACGTTACTTTCTCACTCTCATATATATATATATAGACACTTATGAGTTACTCTCAATTTAGCTCATAAGATCACTCACTCTCATATATATATGTAGACACTTATGAGTTACTCTCAATTTAGCTCATAAGATCACTCACTCTCATATATATATATAGACACTTATGAGTTACTCTCAAATTCGCTCATAAGATTTCCCAACATTTGGTAGACAGACTCATATATATATATAGACACTTATGAGTTACTCTCAAATTCGCTCATAAGATTTCCCAACATTTGGTAGACAGACTCATATATATATATAGACCCTTATGAGTTACTCTCAATTTCCCTCATAAGGTTACCATATATATATTGACACTTATGAGTTACTCTCAATTTCACTCATAAGGTCACTCCACATTTGGCAGACAGACTAGAGCTCTAACTGAACGTAACCACTCGTCCGGCCACAGACGTGATTACGATTTAATACTATTAATAACCACCAGCCCGGTACGAGAGCGTGATTCACTAATAGATGCCATGGTCACCTCGTGACCTAGTGATCTCCACAGATCACAACAATTTATTGTTCCTCAACAATAAAACTCAACACCTCTCACAATATATTGTTTCTCAACAATAAACTCAATACCTCTCACAATATATTGTTTCTCAACAATAAACTCAACACAACTCCAACAATACATATTATTTCACGTAATAATATATATACAGACATTCACACAGGAATGTCTAATACACCAACAATAGTTCATATGATTGCAAAATAAAGCAATTAAATATATTGGGTTCGTAATATGAACCACGTGAGGTTTACTCACCTCGATAATCCCGCTGCGTCTTCAATTCAGCTCAAAATACGATCCACAATCGTCCACCAACTCAAACCGTCAATCACCTAGTCCAATAATGATCTTGACTTAGCCAACAACTCAAATATGTAATTAAACGACGATCCAACGCTCAGATTCAAATTAAACGATGATCCAACGGTCAGATCTTCCTGAATTGCCTTTACTAACATCTCCACAAAATTATATGAAAATCCGACGGTCAGATTCTCACGAATCGCCTTCCGAATCACTATTTCTCAATTATACGAAGATCCAACGGTCGGATCTTCGCCCGTGACCTCACAAAGTCACCGGGACAGTCATACGATCAACATATCCAAAATTGAAGCAAAACCGATGGTCAGATCTTCACAGATCGTAAACCGAAGATAAACGTAAAAACGTTAAATAGTAACGTCAAAACGAAAATCCACTATTTATCAACTTTTTCTAACATGACCATGTTATATATCAAAACGCTCGTATGGATGCATAGATCATCGCCTAGATAATGAAAACTCGAAATATGGTCTGATGCGCCGCCACAAGCGGTGGTCAGTGGGCGGTCAACGCGGCGGTCAACGCCGGTCAACCACCTCAGATGGCAAAGTGACCAACTACAAACTGGTTCAAAATGAAAGGGTGGTCGACTTTCATACCTGGAGCTAAGCCTGGTTCGGCCTAGATCGTCCTAGATCAAGCGTTGAAGTTGGATTAATCTCGTGCGTCTGATCAGATTCCAGATTGAATCAGGGACGTCGAAATCTTCAACTCGTGATCTTTCACTCCACACTCCAAATCGTCAAGCAAGGCCTATATGGGGATGATCAGGGGGAAGAGGAGATCACGAAAATGGGGAGGATCGGCCCGTGCAACGCCGGCACGGCTGAGATCCGGTCGGGTCGGTTACTCCGCCTGGGGTCGCTTCGATCCAGCTCTGGGGGCAACGGCGGTGCAAGGCAGCGGCACCAGGCGACTGGGCGGCTTGCGGCGATCACAAGGAGGGCCGGGTCGTGGCCGGAAGACGCCGGAGGACGAAGATGGGTCCGGGTCGGGTCAGTCGGGTCGGCCGCGTGGGAGAGGAGAGAGAACGGAGAAAATGGGGGACTGTTCCGCAAAAAGAAATTGTTTCGTCCTTAAATGAAATTTCTGATTTTTTTTCGATATTTATAGAAAATTCCCAAATTTCAAAAGTTCATAACTTATTCATACGAACTCCGAATATTGCGTTCCACATGTCCACGAACTCGTATCGACGAGCTCTACAACTTTCATGAAGGAAGTTTTCCCAAATTTTGAACGTATAAAAAGTCAACTTTGTTGACCCCCTAAAAACGTTCGTTTTCGAAAATAAAATCGTTCGAACTAATTCCACACTTCTCCAAGCTTCGTACTCGCTCCTACTATCGTGAAATCATTTCTAAAAATCCACGGAATTTAATTTGGATTTTCCGGGGTATTACAGTCTACCCTCCTTAAAGAAATTTCGTCCCGAAATTTGAGCGTAAGTCAATTCCTCTCGATTAAGGTTGACCTAACTATAGAATCTCCATCTTTTCCAAATCTGTAGTAATCTACAAAGCCTCAGCCCTTTGTATAAAAATACATTCCTATGGCCACTAAATCCTTTCATCACAAACGTAAACGCACAACACAACTGCTCAACATCACTCCACATCAATTACACAAAATCATCACATGGATCATCTCATAGATCCTTACATAGATCTTCACTCTGTACTGGCATACAAGCACAGTAAACACTCCCACAAAGTGTTTCGCTACTCAATTAGCATCACGGTAAATCTCTATAGTAAAACTCAAGCATGCACCATTCTTCACAACAATAGAGATGCATCACTCAAAACAAATCATCCCCAAAAGCACGCCAATAAAATATGTCACCCAGTGACGATGACTTGGGCTTGTTCAATCCTTGGGCTAAGCACTAGGGCTGGCCATTTGGGCCTGAAGAAATCGGACCATCCACATTTCGAACCGGCCCAAACCACTTTGGGTTTAACATTTGGGCCTACTATTCGGGCCGAACAATTGGGCTTACCATTTGGGCCTACCATTTGGGCCTACCATTCGGGCTTACTATTTGGGCTTACTATTTGGGCTTACGATTTGGGCCTACCAATCGGCCCACCAACTTCCAGCTCGGCTACGGTATGAAATTGTACATACCGTATATACGTATGCATACCGTACAGATCGTATATACGTATGCATACCGTACAACTGTATATTCGTATGCATACCGTACAGACCGTATATACGTATGTATACCGTACATACCGTATATACGTCGTATATCAAGCATATACGAGATCCAAAAATATTTGTAAGAGGTAAGGTTCGAACTCCCGACCTCAAACACGAAGGTTTTGCTCCCAACCACTGAAGCAAGAGCTGCCTTCATTAATATATGCTCACGTGTTATATTTATTATGTCATAAGCGACATAAATAAAATAACGGGGGAGGCAAGGTTCGAAACCTCAACCTGCCGCACGAAACCTTTGTCCCCCAACCACTGGAGCACAAGCTGTGCTTAATATAATGTGTACAAATGTTATACTTATTATGTCATAAGCGAACATAATAAAAATAAACGAGAGGCAAGGTTCGAACCTCTCACCTCTTGTACAAGAGCTTTGCTCTTCAACCACTAGAGCACCAGCTGCTCTCTTTACTATCCATGCAACTCCCTTTATTTATTCTATCATAAGCGATAGAATAAAAACAAACTGTCGGTACACTCCACGTGCCACGACACGTCTCTTCCGTGATTTACGGAAAGCAAATCACTTTCGGCTAAAGCTGTCTGCCACAGCGTCTCGAGATTCCCTCGGTCCCCTTACACGCTCTCCACGCGCCAACAGCTTTTCCGTGTTTTAGGGCGACTTTAATCCAACGCGTAGAATGAATCACAGGAGTCGTCCATCCAACGGTGGAGATCCGCTCACCTCGCTCTATAAATAGGTGCATTCTGAGGGCGCAACTGTTCATTCCAAAGGAACGAAAATCTCTCCTGAGTTCCAGCCCCTCTCTCCCAACTCTTCAGCCTTTCTCTTCTCAAATCCTTTCTTCATCAATTTCAATCCTTCTCTTCTGATCTTCTCTCCCATCTAGTTGATTCAATCCCATCTTTCCTCTGAACTTTCAGATCTTCAATCTTTTCCTCCAAATCTTCAATCCTTCTTTCTCAGATCTTTTCTTCCATTTGAAGATTCGATCTCATCTTTCCTCTGAGAATCTCAGATCTCCAATCACCAGTTCAACAACTCCAATCCTTCTAACAAAATCTCCCTCAAACACTAAACCATGTATTCCTCGATTTCCACATCCTCTCACCCCATGACCCAAGAGCCACGAACTCTGCAACTAATGGAGCTCCAAACCCCGCAACAAATGGAACCACAACAACAGCAACCAACAGAGGAGGGAGGAAACACCCAAGCAGCTGGAAGTAGTGCCAACATGGATTTCTGGCGAAGCCGTACCAGGTGGATTCCTACTCCAGAACAAATAAGAATCCTCAAGGATCTTTACTACGTCAAGGGATTTAAGTGCCCAACTACAGAGCAGATTCACGAGATCTGTCTCCAGCTGAACCAGTATGGGTATGTTGAGGGTAAGAACATTTACTTTTGGTTTCAGAACGTCAGGGCTCGAGAGAAGCAGATGAATAGGTGTAATCAGGCTGCTCCAGTGCCCATGAGAACTAGTTCTCTTGGTACTGGTAGATCCATTGATCTCAATTTTGGGTCCACTGGTTCTACTGGTGCTGGTGGATCCATCGACATCAATTTTGGGCCAGCTGGTGGATCCATTGACATCAATTTTGGGTCCACTAGTTCTACTGATGATGGTAGATCCATTGATCTCAACTTTGGTTCCACCTATTCTACTGGTAATGAAGGATTTCTTGATTTAAATTCTGTTTCATATTCTTCCTCACACTTCAACACTAATACTAGTACAACTCTTTTGGCACAACAGGAGGACAAACATCCCTGCAACAACGAGGAGGAGATCACCAGGAGGTTCAAACTCTTCCTCTGTTCCCCGTGCACGGCGAGGACGTCTTTGGTAACCTGAAGGCTACTTCCGAGGAAGGTAGCGCTTTTGGTTACTATTCTGGTGGCTCAGGCGGTTACCACAGTGGCTCAAACGTTTCTCTTGAGCTCAGCCTCAACCCATCCGGAGCTGCTGACTAGGCTTAGTATAGCATAGTCCTCGCTTTTTTTTTTTTTTTTTTTTTGTAATATAAACTCAATAAGATGGTGTGCATGTTTTCTTTCCTGTTTGTTTAACCAACAACAACACCAAGGATCGAACCTTGGTCACCCAATACTGTTTTCAAAACCATAAATAACTCTACTGCACACATCTTTCATAATGATGCAATAAAAACAATCACTCAAAAAGAATCCAACAATCAATTAAGTCGCATCGAGGTCTAGCTAGTATCCTCTGAGTCAAACCAAACACAACAATTTCATCGATAGGATTAGGGATTTATAAAGCTAAACACATCCTGAGTTAGCTAGGAAAAACCCACGTTTTTAGAGTTACTCTTACAACTCTTATAGAATCTCGATAATTCCATCTATCAATTGTTTCAACAAAAACTCACCACAATTCAATCCCTAACATTTAGCGATTCAGAAATCAAATCAAACTCCATATCACATAGTAATTCACTTGAACCACTATGGATACCTAACAAAATCACTAAAATCAATATCCGAAATTGCGTTTAACTATAACACCTAAAATCAATCACCAAAGGCACACACTCTCATCCAACATCATTCACAAGAACTGATTCTAACTCTCCCAATTAATTACACCAAAATCAACTCCATTGCAAAACTTTAAGTGTCCCGCCTACTTAAACTTAAAACACACAACAACTTCAAATTCACTGCAGCCCATCTCCATACTACGATCCAAAACTTAAGAAAACTAGTTCACCACACAAAGGCCACAAAATTCAATTTCATTCACTTGAACAAAACTATATTCACAAGTCTGCTATAGACATCAGGGAAAAACCCATACTTTTACTCATAACTTTTCCTTCTAAAAGTTCATCACGTAGTGTATATAAAATCACCACACAACCTTCTTAGTCTACACTAAGAATTCAATCTCACACAAGGTCAGCATAATTGCCTCAGAGTCACTTTAATCACGTATCACATGTCAATTACCAAAACTCCACTAAGACGTCTCTTTATAAAACAAGATATCTAATCCTTGATACGTACACCTCATCTAAACATCTGTACGTCCAACTTAAGAAGACAAAATTTATAACAATTCATACTCGTATCCACACTAGGTACGTGCATAGGTCCACACCATGTCTTCAACCAAACACTTCAACAATCAAAAGAACCTCATTTCCATAAAACAATCCTCGTTGACTTAACAGAGTTGAATCAAGAGGTTCCTATTCCTCAAGGATTGTAACTCGCGGCCACTGAACTTATTCCAATACGAACCTACAAGACAACTGTAAGGTTCTAAGTACAACCCCTTCGAATCTCCATCACCTAAGGAGTATAGTATGCTTGGCTAAGACATGTATAATACTTAAAACACAGTATAAGTCAAATACAAATTCATATTAACCAAGTCAATACTATAGGGAAGGTATTCACGTTCCCTAAACGACCTAGCGGCCTAAACAACTCCCAACACTCACGCATACCCAATGACTTAGCCAATACCGAAGAGCACACGATGGGGATCCGCTGCAGACGGGCCATCACTCGGAAGGTATTGACACATCACCAAATATGCACCTTACGCTCTGATACCAAACTGTCACGCCCCGGATTTTGAATGATAAATTCAAATCCGAAACCTGAATAATTACAATTACAAAATCCAAATCTCGAAACTTCGAGTTCATTATTACAATTCACTCTCACAATATATTATAAAGCTCAAATGAGCATAACACACCTCACAACTTACAATTGTTGTAAAACTCTAACAATTGCTCTAACCGCGCGATCACCGTCCTGGTTCTCCTGTCCTGTAGGATTACCCGCTACACAATTTGAATAGTGTACCGGGAGTTGCAACAACACAAAACCCGGTAAGCTTTTTACAGCCAGTATGAGTAAACAAGAAAGAACTGTTGATTTATTAGATTTCAAGACTACCACAAACCCACGTTACTTTCTCACTCTCATATATATATATATAGACACTTATGAGTTACTCTCAATTTAGCTCATAAGATCACTCACTCTCATATATATATGTAGACACTTATGAGTTACTCTCAATTTAGCTCATAAGATCACTCACTCTCATATATATATATAGACACTTATGAGTTACTCTCAAATTCGCTCATAAGATTTCCCAACATTTGGTAGACAGACTCATATATATATATAGACACTTATGAGTTACTCTCAAATTCGCTCATAAGATTTCCCAACATTTGGTAGACAGACTCATATATATATATAGACCCTTATGAGTTACTCTCAATTTCCCTCATAAGGTTACCATATATATATTGACACTTATGAGTTACTCTCAATTTCACTCATAAGGTCACTCCACATTTGGCAGACAGACTAGAGCTCTAACTGAACGTAACCACTCGTCCGGCCACAGACGTGATTACGATTTAATACTATTAATAACCACCAGCCCGGTACGAGAGCGTGATTCACTAATAGATGCCATGGTCACCTCGTGACCTAGTGATCTCCACAGATCACAACAATTTATTGTTCCTCAACAATAAAACTCAACACCTCTCACAATATATTGTTTCTCAACAATAAACTCAATACCTCTCACAATATATTGTTTCTCAACAATAAACTCAACACAACTCCAACAATACATATTATTTCACGTAATAATATATATACAGACATTCACACAGGAATGTCTAATACACCAACAATAGTTCATATGATTGCAAAATAAAGCAATTAAATATATTGGGTTCGTAATATGAACCACGTGAGGTTTACTCACCTCGATAATCCCGCTGCGTCTTCAATTCAGCTCAAAATACGATCCACAATCGTCCACCAACTCAAACCGTCAATCACCTAGTCCAATAATGATCTTGACTTAGCCAACAACTCAAATATGTAATTAAACGACGATCCAACGCTCAGATTCAAATTAAACGATGATCCAACGGTCAGATCTTCCTGAATTGCCTTTACTAACATCTCCACAAAATTATATGAAAATCCGACGGTCAGATTCTCACGAATCGCCTTCCGAATCACTATTTCTCAATTATACGAAGATCCAACGGTCGGATCTTCGCCCGTGACCTCACAAAGTCACCGGGACAGTCATACGATCAACATATCCAAAATTGAAGCAAAACCGATGGTCAGATCTTCACAGATCGTAAACCGAAGATAAACGTAAAAACGTTAAATAGTAACGTCAAAACGAAAATCCACTATTTATCAACTTTTTCTAACATGACCATGTTATATATCAAAACGCTCGTATGGATGCATAGATCATCGCCTAGATAATGAAAACTCGAAATATGGTCTGATGCGCCGCCACAAGCGGTGGTCAGTGGGCGGTCAACGCGGCGGTCAACGCCGGTCAACCACCTCAGATGGCAAAGTGACCAACTACAAACTGGTTCAAAATGAAAGGGTGGTCGACTTTCATACCTGGAGCTAAGCCTGGTTCGGCCTAGATCGTCCTAGATCAAGCGTTGAAGTTGGATTAATCTCGTGCGTCTGATCAGATTCCAGATTGAATCAGGGACGTCGAAATCTTCAACTCGTGATCTTTCACTCCACACTCCAAATCGTCAAGCAAGGCCTATATGGGGATGATCAGGGGGAAGAGGAGATCACGAAAATGGGGAGGATCGGCCCGTGCAACGCCGGCACGGCTGAGATCCGGTCGGGTCGGTTACTCCGCCTGGGGTCGCTTCGATCCAGCTCTGGGGGCAACGGCGGTGCAAGGCAGCGGCACCAGGCGACTGGGCGGCTTGCGGCGATCACAAGGAGGGCCGGGTCGTGGCCGGAAGACGCCGGAGGACGAAGATGGGTCCGGGTCGGGTCAGTCGGGTCGGCCGCGTGGGAGAGGAGAGAGAACGGAGAAAATGGGGGACTGTTCCGCAAAAAGAAATTGTTTCGTCCTTAAATGAAATTTCTGATTTTTTTTCGATATTTATAGAAAATTCCCAAATTTCAAAAGTTCATAACTTATTCATACGAACTCCGAATATTGCGTTCCACATGTCCACGAACTCGTATCGACGAGCTCTACAACTTTCATGAAGGAAGTTTTCCCAAATTTTGAACGTATAAAAAGTCAACTTTGTTGACCCCCTAAAAACGTTCGTTTTCGAAAATAAAATCGTTCGAACTAATTCCACACTTCTCCAAGCTTCGTACTCGCTCCTACTATCGTGAAATCATTTCTAAAAATCCACGGAATTTAATTTGGATTTTCCGGGGTATTACACCACTGGTGTACTTGCTTTTGACATTAGCATTGATTTTACCAGTTGAAACTGCAAGTGTAGAGAGAGTATTTTTTGCTATGAATATTGTGAAGACTCGTTTACGTAGTCGAATGGGTGACGAGTTTATGAATGATTGCTTGATTTCATATATTGAGAAAGACATTTTTACTAGTATAGATGATGAGACTATCATGCAATGATTTCAAAATATGAAATCTCGTCGAGGACAATTACCATTGTAATAGATAGAAATTACATTTAAAGATTTTGTGTGTTTTTATACATGCAGATATATATATTTTTGTGCCCCAGTAAACCTAAATTCCTGGCTCCGCCACTGTTGACACCGGAGCGAGTTTTCCAATAGTTGAATTTCACGCTGCCTTGGATCTTTAATCAGTTTTTCTACATGGCCTAAAATAAAGGGGATTTTTTGCAAAAAAATCTCATAGATTTGAACTTGAGGCTCTTCTTTGAGCACTTGGAAATGAAATTTCCAGGATCGGATTAGCATTGTATTGTAAAACAGTTGAAGCAACAAACACGAACTGAAATTTGGATTTTAAAAATCTCAATTGGAATCATTGAAAACGAAGCAAATTGTTTTTAAAGAGCTAAAGGTGAGAACTGAATTCAAATTGCCATTTGGGGGGGCATAGTTGTTAGGCCCAATGGCCTTATAAAGACAAAAACGTTCATATGATTTTATGTGCAATTAAATTTTCAAAATAACATTTGAGAGTAATTTTCTAAAGACTTTTGGTGGAAAAAAAAATGCATGAATTAAAACAAATCTAGATCACGAACCCTTTTTGTGGAAAAAAAAAATATGCATGCATTAAAACAAAATCCATGCATGAGTAGGCTCCATTAATTAATATCAATATCTGACTCGATCAATTTCAATACTAGTACTCTTCTATAAATTGAAGGCTCCCGACCTGATCGTGGTACCCTATCAGTTTAAGAAAGAAAGAAGGGATAGCCAGAGCTAGCTACAAGCTAGCAATGGAACGAAGCAATTCGAGGGGACTTGTGCAAGTACTTAACCGCGATCTTGGTCATGATTTTGGTCACAGAAGTGCAGGCTCGGGATTATGACCCTGAATGTAGAAAGAATTGCGAGAACAAATGCCAGGATGTGGAACTCAGAGATCTTTGTGTGGAGATGTGTTTGAGAACGGACTGCATGCATCCACCCGCGCGCCACCCCAGGCCAGGAGGCTCTGTACTACTGCAGTCGTGGTTGCACTACTTCAATGTGCACCAACTTCAGCTCTACTGGTATGTTTTAGTCAATTATCTCACCATGGAAAGTTTTGATTAATTTTTTGTCATTTTTTCTGACCTGCTTACATATCATGCAGAAATAATTGAAGGATGTCTACATTCATGCTCCAAAAGCTGCAGCAAAGTTTATGCTCTCAACTAGTAGTAATTGTGAATATGGATCGTTGTAGTATTTGTAACAGTCCAAACTAATAACTGAATGAATAAATAAATATGCCGTGTCGTGATGTTTGATCGATTTATATAGTTACCATGCATTTCTTTCTTAGTAAATACTTGAGTATGAGCTGTTGAAATTACTCTGATATATAGTTTGATTTAGGGTCCTCTTTGATTTATGATTCTGGTAATACCATAGCATTTTCTAATTTTTATATAGGATTAAATATGGTTATATATATAGCATTTCTTTCATTTTGTTTTTGGTCATTATTCCTTTGTCTTTGGGGAATACAATTATTTTTCTGTTTTTAAGTGAAGAGATCGTAAAGGGACTAGTATCTCTTCAGTTTTCCTTGGAGCTCTAGTTTGCTTTATTTAGGGTGTAAAGTCTAAAAGGTGGGTGTACTGCGAGTGTGCTAGATGGCTTATTCATTTAGGGATATGTTGTGTTGGCGCACTCTATGTAATGTCTCTTTCTGTCGAATTTAGGGAAGTAGTGATTGCTAAAAATCTTAGTTATTATTATTATTTTTTTTTGGGTGGTGCTATTCACACATCATTTTTCTCTATTCACACACCCCCTCTATTTTTCTATTACTTTAAATCAATCTTTTTTTTTAATGGTAATCCCTCTCTTGCAATTAAGTTTTTTTTTTTTTTTTTTTCTATTTGGAAATTCAATCATCCCTAAATCCTAAACCCTTTTTTTCCCGCGGGCATAGAGGACTTCAAAACTCTTTTCTATTTCCTTTTTTTTTTCCATAAAAAAATTCTCTAGCATAGTCATTCTATCTCTCTAATGTGATGCTTTGAAGTTCAATCAAAGCAGAACAAGCAACTTTAGACCCATCTTTGGAGAACCTTTTACACTTGATTTGCAATGGAGACATGTAAGAAAAATATAAGTTCAGTGATCATTCGAGTGCCTTTGAATCCATCATTCCAGGTAAGATTCTAACTGAAATTATTTGGTGTATTTGAATCTATTGAGTAATTAGAGAACTTTACAACAGCCTAATATAGCCTTATGATTATAAACATGATTTGTTCTACTATATTATGCTAGAATACGAAAGATTTTGCCATAGGAAAATTATACAAATATGAGTTCACTACAACAAAAAGTCTTTTTAGCGACCAATTTTTTTACGAGGAATTTATTTTCCTCAATAAATGTCACTTTTTATGAGGAATATTTCGATTCCTCACTAAATGTCATTAGGTATTTTGTGAGAAACATATTTTCCTCACTGTACACCACTTTCTACGACGAATATTAATATTTCGGTTGATCACTAAAGGTGACCATAGTTTGGTCTCCTAAATCAACATGTTATTAGCGAGGAAATATGAGACTCGGGTGAGGAATTTTTTCATCGCGAAAATGACTTTCAACGAGGAAATAATGATTTCGTCGTTATTAGTTTGGCGGAAAATTATGTAAACCCGCCAAATTCAAAGGCGACAAAACTATGGTTTCCTCGCTAAAAATCTGGGTTTTACGAGGAACTATTTCCTCATCAAAAGAAGCAATTGGCGAGGAAATAACGATTTCGTCGTTATTTGTTTGGTGAAAAATTATGTAAAACCTGCCAGATTCAATGGAGACAAAAATATAGTTTCCTCGCTAAAAGTCTGTGTTTTACGAGGAACTATTTCCTCGTCAAAAGAAGCAATTAGCGAGAAAATAACAATTTTGTCGCTATTAGTTTCAGCGGAAAATTATGTAAAACCCGCCAAATTCAATGGCGACAAAAGTATGGTTTCGTCGCTAAAAGTCTGTGTTTTACGAGGAACTATTTCCTCGTCAAAAGAAGCAATTAGGGAGGAAATAATGATTTCGTCGTTATTAGTTTGGCGGAAAATAATGTAAAACCCACCAAATTTAATGGCGACAAAAATATGATTTCGTCGGCTAAAGTCTGTGTTTTACGAGGAACTATTTCCTCGTCAAAAGAAGTAATTAGCGAGGAAATAATGATCTCGTCGTTATTTGTTTGGCGAAAAATTATGTGAAACTTGCCAAACTCAATGGCACAAAAGAATGGTTTCCTCTCTAAAAGTCTGTGTTTTACGATGAACTATTTCCTCATCAATTAGCGGGGAAATAACGATTTCATCATTATTAGTTTGGCGAAAAATTATGTAAAACCCGTCAAATTCAATGGTGACAAAAGTATGATTTCCTCGCTAAAAGTCCGTGTTATACAAAGTGCTTTGCATTAGTCCTCATCAACGGGCTGGGCTGGGCCTTATTACATTTTTAAATAATAACGGGCCGAGTTTTATTGTAAATCGAAAGATCCAAGCCTGTCCATATAAAGAGGGCCTTGCGGGCTTTTTCGGGCAGGGCCTTGCTGGCTTTTTTGGGTCGGGACTTGCGGGCTTTATTTACAAATAAATCTTTAAAGATACTAATTTTTTTATAAACCTATATTTATATGTCATACACTCCAAAGAGCAACCTCTATCAATTCAAAGAAAATGAGAAAAACAACTGTTGGATCAGATTATTACAATAAATTATGAGTGTGGTAAAAAAATTTAGCCAATTTCACCATATTTTCGAATCCGATCGAATTGGTCAACAGTCGTCACTTATATGTCTTCTTGGTTGACCGATGACATGACGACCGCGAAACGTGTTTATTTTTTCACATCACGTTTGTAAATATTTCATCGATCGATGTGTGTGGACATAAGATAAAATTTTCAATTTTAATTATAAAGACGTTAGCCTATACCAATTTGCCTCCTAAAGTTGTATTGACTTATACATTGCATTTAAATTGTTGAGATTCATTCTAAAGCAACCATGAAGTGGAAAGTGAATTTAGAGAAACCAATCGCTCGATGGAGAGATTGTAATGTTTTGTGGTGGTTATAAAAAATCCAGCCAGTTTGGTTCTCGTTTCGAATTAGGTCAAACTTAGTTACTCTTATAAACCTATATTTATATATCATAAACTTTAAAAAGCAACCACTATTAATTAAAAGAAAATGGGAAAACCGACCGTTTGATAAGATTATTACAATAAATTATGAGTGTAGTAAGAAATTTAGCCAATTTCACCATATTTTAGAATCCGATCGAATTGGTCAACCGTCGTCACTTGTATGTCCTTTTGGTTGACCGATGACATGACGACCGTGAAATATGATTGCATAGGGGGTTGTACTCTAGACGCTACACTATGCATTTTAATTTTGACAATCTAACCGTTCAAACTTTAGATCTTTATATATAGATTGTCTATGCAAAATACTTAGATCTTCATACATAGATTGTATATGCAAAATCTGTTACAAAATAATCATTTAGTTAGCCATTATCATAACATTAGCCTTAAAACCTAACCCTTAATCCCTAAACTCTTAAACCTAAACCCTAAACCCTAAACTCTAAACTCTAAACCCTAAACCCTAAATCCTAATCCCTAAACCCTATACCCTTGGAAATTAGGATTCCTAATCCTAATCCTAAAAGGCTTTTATTTTACCTAAATACCCCTTATTAATATACTATGACAAACACATTACTTATGAAGGATAGACAAGTAAATTAACAAATAACAGAAAATAAATAATAAATAATGCTGCTTTTATTTTTTATTTTTTCTTTAGATAATCTTGATCACCTTATAATTTTATAATTATATTGAGATGATTATGCCAATATGCCGTGAACAAGTTTTATTAGAGATTTCTCCAAAAAAAAAAGAAAAAGCAAGAGACGCCAGAAGCCCAGAATCCCAGAGATTCAATGGAGAAGAAGAACCGCCGCCGCCGCCGATCTGGAGGAAGGAACCGCCGCCGCGAGCACCAAGAAGAAGTGGTCTCCGGATCGCAGAGAACGCGGGCGGCCTTTCGAATCTGGGTGAGCTTCTTCTTCTTCCAGCCAGAAGCCCAGAATCCCAGAGATTAGATTTATCTTTCTTCCTCCCTATATATCATTCTTGTATAGCTTGATTAATCTAAGGTCTTATTTTCTGCTGAATCTAAATGTGAGATGTCGTAGTGTATGTAATTTGGGGTAATTTCAATTGCCCTCTTATTCGTTTGATTATTTGTGCAGTTGTTAAACCCTGAATTGAGAATGTTTTCTTCTAATTAGTTTTCAGAAACAGAATAAAGGTTTGATCGATTTGGGTCTGTGCTGCCATATTTTGGTTCCACGTTTCAGGTTGGAGTCTCAACTTCCACAAGGTCAGTTTACATTTTTGGGTTTTCGGATATTGGTGTAGTTTGGGTGATTTGGTATTTTGGTGGGTTAATTCTCAGTGACATTATCGGTTTAGGACTTGACACGCCCATTTGAACTAGAATAGGAGTAGAGAGAAAGAATTGGTTTCTTTTTTGTTTGTGATTATTTCATATTATATATCATATATTCTCGATAATTTACAATCTTATATATGTTTATCCTTAAAAGTATTGAACTTTTTATCCGCGGAACCTAAAGGCTGAAGCTTTAGCTAATTTCTTAACTGAGTTTAAGGCTTTAAGCCTAGCTAATTCGACAGTGGTAGAATCTGAATCTCCGTCATGTATATATTAGTATGTTGCTGATGGAATATTAAGTAGATCTATGATGTATCTTTACTTCAAGATATTGAACTTTTCCAGATGATTGAGTGAGTGTACATTTTGACATTACAGATTTCAAGTTGGTTGGAATTACTTACTTTTTTGAAGTTTTTATCTGCACTCTGCATACGAAGATCAAACAGAAAGCATAATGTTGATTGAGATGGTTTTTTGTATATCCTTTTCCTGCTTAAAATATGAGTCTCCTCATAATCCTGTTTGTTAGGACTTGGGTGCTTCTTTTTTTTATGTGTATTGGGATTTCAAGTAGGATTCACATACATTCATTTTATAATATCTGCAAAGTTTTCAGTACTGGTGGTAGAAGCTGTGTTTGTTTAGGCAGTTGGTTGCTTTCTTATCTCAAATGGATTGATGATGCACTATAGTTGACTTGATTGTTATGATGGCATGGCATTGTCTTATGAGCCTGTACATTTTGCAGTGTGATCCAGAAGAATACGGTTCATGTGACATTGTGACTCAGGCTGTACAGGTACGGTTCGTGACTCAGGCTGTACTGGTGGACTAAGTCAAGGCTGGTGGTTTGGAGCAAGAGAAGGACTACCCTTAAAAACAGTGGGACTGATCGTGGTACCTGCAAATTTGACAAGAGTAAAGATGTTGCTACTGTATCCAACTTCAGCATTCTTTCCCTTGACGAAGATCAAATTGCTGCAAATTTGGTCCACAATGTACTTTTGCCATTGAAATATAGGTTTGGATCGTTTCCTTCAAGTCTCAGAATAATGAACTACCAAGAGAGTTGTGTACTCTAGACCATATGTAAACCATGTTTGCTGCAATATAAGTTTCTTTTGTTCCAAAATCCCTGTTATGTGCTTTTATTTCCTTTATTATTTTGTTGAATGTTTAACTAGTCTTGAATAAGAATCCTCTTTGTAAAATAAAATAATTGATATGCATCGCCAACAGGTCCTATTGTAATTAGATAACAGCAACAAAAAGAATATTTCCCCACTATAGACTTTAGATCTTATACCGATGAAAAAAAGCTTTCCTCGTTGTTGAGTATCTTTAGCGAGAAAAAATCTGAAGGATACATGTTACGATGAAATAAATTTTCTCGCTAAAAACAGCTTATAGCAAGGAAAAACTTCCTCGCCCAAAGCGATTTATAACAACGAAAAGATTTTCGTCCCAAAAACCGGAGTTTAATTCTTTTATTATTTATAGTTTTCAAATTATTAATTATCATTAGCGAGAAAATAATTAATTGAGCGACGAAATTTAGTTTGTCGGAAAATATATTTAACGACTATTTTCTAATCCTCAAACTTTTTTAACGAGAAAAAAATATGAGTTTGGGTGAGGAAAAAAAATGTCGCTAAAAAATAACAACGAGAGAAATTAATTTCATTGTGAAAAGAGTTTGGCGAGGAAATTATTTTTTCATCGCTGAAGCTTTTCTTGACGAGCATTCTCCGACGAATTGAAGACGAAAAAAATTTCCTCGCAGAAATACTACAGCGACGAAATGTCGGTTTTCAGCGAGGAATAAGTTCCTCGTAAATGAGGTTTTCTGTTGTAGTGGTTTAGGGGGGTTTCAGAGATAAGGAGTGGTTGTTTGTGGGGGTGGGGGTGGGTTTCAGCAAGGGTTTGTGTTTTTTATTGAGGGTACGTTGATTGGTTTTGAATCTTTTGATGCTTCTAGTTACTCTTGTTTATTAGCTTTTATTTTTATGAAGCAATGTTGTGGACTGGTACATTGGTTTTTATTTTTTTCTACCAAATTATTTGGGTAATTCATGCTCCAATATACATTATTGAAGTATTTGTGCTGCAATTTTATCATTGCTTCTAGTTGAAAGGAATTAAATGTGTTGAGATAAGGATAGCTTGCTCTTTGCTACTGTAAGTTCATGTGAAACTTTTTACTCCCTGGTTTTGCAGCCTCAACTATGGTTTATGCATTTCATTTTTATATACGTACCAATTTTTTACCATCTATACATTTCAGTTCAGTAATTATAACTACTACTCTAAATAACCAACTAGTTAGTGTATTGGCATTCTCTTCACAATGTTGAATTAGGTCCGGCACCTTTTTACCTACCAATCAGAGTGTGGAGAGCAAAACCATATTTACTGCTGAAAATTAGTGTTACTTGGAAGATATTCGTATTATAATATCTTAGTAGCAAAAAAAATTGATTTATTGTATAATGATGGTTGATTAATGATTGACTTGCTAAATAGAAAAAAGAAATAAGAAAAAGAAACATAATTGAAAGGGAGGGTAGTTAGGGTAATTTGTAAAAGAAAATTAAATTAAAGTAATAGAAAAATAGAGGGGGTGTGTGAATAGAGAAAATAGGTGTGTGTATAGCACCACCCTATTTTTTTTGGGATTTTGTCCATTTATCCTAATTCTAGGGTCATTTATTCCACTTACCCCATTAAGTGTTTTTAATTCCCTCTTACCCATAAAGATTCTAATAAGGTATTCTCTAATACCCAATTAATTTTTTTTAGACTATTTTACCCTCACCTCTTTGTTTCATATAGAGAGAGAGAGAGAGAGAAGCCATAGAAGACTTCGCCGGAGTCTGGTTACTAGCCTCGGGAATTCAGTCACCTGCTGCCGAATTCCGGGCAACGATCACAGGAATCCGGTCACTGGCCGCCGAATTCTGGCTAACGATCATCGGAATCTTGTCACCGAATGGCACCCATCGAACTTCTCTGAAAACCTCGCCAGAGGTCCCTAAAGAGGTAGTCAGAGATCTCATAGGTCGCCGGAAATGTTTATTGCCCCCCCCATAAACCTCTTTATCCCCCAATAGTGAGGCAATAAACCTCTATTGTCCCCCAATATACCTTTATTGGAGGGCAATAGACGTTTATGAAACCTCGCCGGAAGTTCTTAAAGAGGTTGTCGGAGATCTTATATGGAGCCGAAGAGGTTTATTGCCCACCCAATAGACCTTTATTGGCCCCCAATAGACATTTCGATCGCTGAAATGAGAAGTAATCTCCCTAAAATTAGACAAATAAAACTATGATTAAGAAAAAAAACTAAAAGATTACATCAATTCAAAATATTTATCACCCCCCACTAGACCTTTAAAAGACCTCTATTGCACCCCGATAAAAACTTTTTTTTTTCTTTCTTTTTTCCTTTTTCTTTCCTTCCTTCTGCCCCCATTTTACCCAAAAAAAAAAAAACGAAAGAAATTGATTTGGGCACCAAATCATCGTTCTCCTCCGCCACCTGCCTGGGTCGAGCACCGGAGGGGCTGGGTTGGGCCGAACCGAGAACCCACCTGCTTCCATATCCGTTGTGGAGTCGATGTCGGTCGTTAAAATCAATGTGTCCCACATCGGTCGGAGTCGCACTGCGCGATCTGCAAAGAACCTTTTGAATTCGGGTCAGAGGCCCGAGAAATGCCTTGCAACCACATATACCATTTTGATTGCATCATCCCATGGCTCTCGATGCGAAACTAGTGCCTGATCTGCCGGTACGAGCTGCTCATTGACCTAAATTCTGATTCGGGTCACGACGAGGAGATCACCGGGTTGACTATCTGGAGATTACCTAGAGGCGGGTTTGCCTTGGGTCGGTTTTCGGGCGTGAGAAGACCCGGTGAGAGTGAATTCTAGAGAGAGAGCTGCCAGCATCGTGTTGGAGAGAGAGAGAGAGAAGAGAGAGTCTGCATCATGCTGGAGAGAGAGATAGGACATTGAGTGGCATTTGATGTGGCAGTTTAATTAGGCTGAGGGTAAATTTGTCATTTCTCTATAAATTGGGTTAATGGGAATAAAAATATGTTGCTGGAGTAAATGAGATAATTTTGGCCAATTTTGGTGCTTTGGGTCAGGGACATTTTTTTCCCCTCTCTCTCCTCATTATCTCCAAAATAACATCTTTTCTCTAGACTAAAAAAGTTAAATATAAGAAAGCTATTTGAGAAACTCTCTCAAAAAAAAAAAAATTAGTACTTGATGTCTCAAAAATATCGATTAATGCTTTTCTAGTAGTGTAAGCAAAAGTTTAAGAAATTTTCTATAAAGACTTGTAATGTAATGACCTGGATTTTCTTATTAATTTCTTGTATTTTTCATGAAATTAATAAAGGTCCAAGTTGGTAAAATTATCATTTCGGTGCCTTGTTCTTATGTTAATCGAGAAATAGAAATTATTTCTGACAAGGAACGCTTCGATTCAAGGGTTGACTTTTTATACATTACGATTTTATGAAAAATTCATTCACGGAAATCGTAGAGCGCTCCGATATGAGTTCGTGGACATGCGGAATGCAAAAATCAGAGTTCGTATGAAGAAGTTATGGCCAACGGAAAAGGTTTTCATTTTTGGATAAATAGAACATTTTCAGAAAATTAGACAAAAACCCTAGTTTCCATTTTCGGAAACTCAAGTTTCACTCTCTCTCTCGCCCCCCCCCCCCCCCAGAGCCGAAAATCGCCGCATTTAATTTTCCGGCCCTATCTCGGCTTTTCGACCACCTTTGGCCGCGCCACCAGTCCCATTCGATTCGTCTATCCTCCCTCTTCAAGTCTGTGGTAGCTTTGTTGCTCTATTTTGGCAGTGGAAGGCGTAGCAAGGTGGAGAAGTTGGTGGCGGCGCTGCTTCGAGGTCACCATTGGAAATCATGATTCTGGCCACCTCTGCCGCCAATTTTTTAGGGGTTTTGAAGCTTGTGAGATGTACATCAATCCCTCCAAGCGGCTTGAAACGAATTGAAGTGTGGACATCAAATTGAGGATTTGAAATTCTAGGGTTTCACCGAGTTCTTGACTTTTCAAGGTAAATTCCGACTTCTATAGTTAAAATTGGACTTTGTAATAGTTGAAGAAGTTGTTGGGCTTGTTGTTGTGAACATTATGGCATAGGTTACATGACTCAATTTGGGAGTTTTCGGCAGCGCGTGGAGCCCCCGTTCACTACCCCACTGCCGCCAACGCGTTCGGCCAGTTTTTGGGGTTCTATTTTCATGGTTATCATCTACTTGTCGATACGAGTATGTTGATATATTATAGGGTCAAGTTGTGATCATTTGAAGCATGCTAGATTTAATGTAGTTTCGGTTTTCTCAGTTTGCGATCCGTGAGAATCCGACCGTTGGATCGTCTTATAATTTTGAGAAATTTCCTAGAAGTGTTCTGAAGACCTTGAGATGTCTTGGAGGAAGTTTTGTCTCGATGGACGAAATCTCCGGTTTTTTTATTCAAGTGCTTGGTTCAAACCATAACCGCTTTCGTTATAATCATGTACTAAGCTGAGACCTTATTTTACTTAGGTGATTGACGAAGAGTGTACGTTCTGTACTTTATCTTGGCTGTAAGAGGACACGCATCGAGATTTAAAGGTGAGTAAATCTCACGAGGTTTATTTATGAACAAAGATTCCTTTATCGTTTCGGTTTAATAGCTAAATTGTGAAATTGTTTTCTGGAAATAAATATTTGTTTTAAATTATATGAACTTGATCGGCTACAATTCATAGGTAAGTAAAATGAGATTTTAATTATAAAAAATAATTTTTCTAGAGCTTTGCGATTATAGACTATAGTTAGTATTAGTTGCATTCCTAAGTGGATGGCTACTTGTGTGTGTATATATATATTTACGTGAAATATATATCTTGATGGTGTGGCATTGTGATAAGCATAATAAATTGTGATTTTATTCAGGTTATTTTTTTGAGCATTTACTCTTTTCATAAATGTAATATATCATGTAATTGTTGATTTATATTGTGTTGAAAGAGTACCTGAGTTACCTCATAATGTAAGAGGCAAAATCAGCCTGCTCCACGTACGAACACGCTCCACGCGCTAACCTAGGTTCTTTTGTCAAAAGTTCTGCTTTTTTTCGTCCGGCTACGCCGCGGCGTTGGCGTAGGCCTCTGGCATCGCCGGCTTGCCTCAAGTGTGGTCGGACGGGAGCTTGATGTTTTTGGTTGTCTGAGAGGAGGGTTGAGAAGGTTCAATCAATCTGGTTTTCAGTTCAAGGCAGTTTCTGCATGGATTAGGGGTTCGTGGAGGATGGTGGTGGCCGGGTTTGTGGCGATGTTGCACACCCTATCCGGATCATGGGTGTGTGATTGGATCCGTTTGGATCAACTAGCAGATCCATTGTTAACCGATGGTAGCTTGGATTCGAATTGTGTAACACAGTTTTCGACAGCGGCGCTGGTTTGGATCTTCTGGTTGGGAGGCGATGGAGGACGAGGCTTCGTTCTCCCTTCTGGATTTGGAGTCTCGAGAGTGTGGGATTGTGGTGGTGGGGAATGATCTCGGCCGGTTACCTGTTGGCGACGGTGTTAGGGTCCGAGTGCGGCGGCGGTGCGATTGGCTCAGAGGTGTGATGTTGGTGGCTGTGCAGCCGGTGCAACAGCTGTTTTGGGCTGGGAGCAGTGTTTGGACTCCCTTTGCCCTTGGTCACTTGTGGGCTTGTCATGGGCCTGGTGGGTCTTAGGCCTGGGGTTTCTCTCTAGGTCCAAGTTGGTTTGTTTTTCTTATGTTTAATTATTTTTCTGCTTTTTTCTTAGTAGTTTGGTTAATAAGTTGCTATCGTGTTTTGGTAGGACTAAGTGGGCTTAGTCCCAGTCTATGCACCTTGTGTGCCTTGTCTGCTCTAGGTAGGCAGCGAGTTCCTTGCTTGGTCAAATGGTCATTGCCTCCTAGTGGCATGGTGAAACTAAGTGTCACAGGAATATTTCAGTGGCAACATAGTGGGAAAGTTGTGCTATTTGTAATGATGCTTTTTCTTAATAGAGTTATCTTCCGGTATGTCACGACAATTGTAAAGCGAATGGAGTAGCCGATAGAGCACTCTTCGCTAGTTGGTGCTTACTAAAATACATTGTTTTAGTTGAGACTCCTGTTATTATCTCAGAAAATTCTCTTAATGCTTACTGTAATTTGGAGTTTAAGCATCATGTCCCCCCCATGTATTCTGCGGTTTCATTAATCAAGGCTTGAGGGCAGCTGCACCGGCTCTTATTAAAAAAAAAAAAAAAAAAGTGAGTTTTGGTGTAACATTTTGAGTCATGTGGGACTTTTCAAATGTTTTCGGTCTACGGATCTGATGTCACAGTAGTGACAGAGGCAAAGATATCAGGATACCAAGCCTTTGGCCGGGTGATTGGTTACGATTTAGTTAGAGCTCTAGTCTGTCTGTCATTGTATATCATGGGGGTAACAAGGGTGTTACTTGCGACTCATGAGTACACGTTTTTAAAAGAGAGTTTCGGGTGTATATTCTTTCATATATCCATTGTTCAAGAGGGACATGGGTTTTGTATTTAAAATGTGTGAGTATTCACTGGAGTTGAAATGGTGATTCATTGGCTAAAGCGTAAGTTGTTTGATTTTCTTATTTATTTTGTATTTTTTTGAATTGTTAGGCCTTTACGTAATCTCCTTAACTAAATTTTATGCATGAGTGCTATGATTTGATTTGTGTGATTTTAAGTGATCTCCTGAACTAATTTTATATGCAGGGATTACTGATTTTTACCTTGTGTGATTGTAAGTTCGGTTGTGTATTATGGAGTTAAATGTTGTTGCTTTAATATATTCATAAGTTGAGGAAATTATAAGCATGTTTGTTTTGAGTCATTTAGTTGAGTTTTACTCATACGAGCTTAAAAAGCTTACCGGGTTTGTTATTCCAACCCGGTGCACTATTCCCTGGTGTAGGAGTTATTCCTGCAAGTCAGGGAAATCAGGGTTGAGATCGTGGCTTCTTGTTGCAGCAGCGTTAGGTTTGGAACCTATTTTGTGTATCCACTGCTGTTTGTAGGTATGCTCCTTGTGAGCGTTTACATTTACTTTAATGCTTTCAAGTTTATGTAAATACTTAGTAATGTAATATGTGACTCTAGAGAACGAGTTGGTATTGACATTGTGACTTGGTTTGTTTGTTGCTTAGATTAAATGAAAAAAGTTTGTATGCATTTTGGGCGATTGTTGGTTTATCGCGTTTCGAATTTAAATTTTCTTTATTCGGAGCGTGACATGTAACCTTAGTGGTAAATAGCATGTCTAACCACATGTGTAATTAAGACCAGAGTAATCCAATCCAACCCTTTTTTTTGGCATCGCGACAGAGAAATGTGACGTTGAAAAAAAGGTTTAGTCAGCAACTCAGCATATACCTAATTAGACTTTTTGAATGTGTTTGTTAGGTCTAAGGTTTGTATGGGTTTATGTAAATCTTGTGAATTAGTGGTTAAGAATATTTGTCAGGTAAAATTATCAAAATTGTAGATAAGTGAATTATGTGGTTATTCTCTGATTTGGCGCTTAATGTCCCGATGGAATGGGAATTTCACCTATATCACCTGAATCATATTACCATGTAATTAATTTCATTAGGTGTATATATCTCCTGATTACCCTCATTACCACACTCATAATGATCTTCTAATCAATTACTACCTTCTGAATTAGAATTTCTCCACTTATATATATATATATATATAATCAACTAATGCTAATATATTATTAGAAAAAAGTCTGGGCAGAAACTCAATTGTTATTAATGCGTGTTTAAATCCTTACACAATTTTGCAGAACTAGTACTCCTTAATAAGAAATGGTAGTACGTAATCCAAGTAAAAATAATAGAAACTTGAAAAATGATGGAGAGATGACTGGCCAGAAAATAGGAGGGAACTAAAGTCATTGGGTGTGAGTTAGTTATAAAATATTACATTAGTTGCAAAATATTTTGATTTTACTGATAAGCCTTATCTTGTTTTTTGCTTTGTTTTCTCACTGGCTTTTTAGATCTTCCACGACTGATTCATTCAAACACCCACCAATTGAGGATCTCTAAGATCCTCTGTCATATCCAAACTTGATTCCTCCCCCTCCCCCCACATTTTTTCCTATATAAACTCTTCTGTTGCTTGCATTTCTCACAAGAAGAACACTCAGTAGTCAGTACCTCTCAGTTCCTCAAGTGACAATATGAGCAATTCAACTCAGCAAGATCAAAGAGTATTGCCTCTATGATGAATAGCTTTTATTATTTTTTGTATATTGTTCACTTCTTTTGTCAATAAGAGTGATTTAACATTGCTGCTATGCAATTCATTATATTGTGTAGGGAAATGAACAAGCGGGTGATAGAAGAACTCAGCAGCAAATTGATGCATCTAACTGGCTTCCCATAACTGCTGATAGGAAAGCAAAATGGTATTACTCGGCTTTCCACAATGTTACGGCAGTTGTTGGTGCAGGAGTTCTAGGGTTACCATATGCAATGTCACAAATTGGCTGGTAATATTTATTCTTTTCCTTTTACATTATATTTTGATAGCTTCTCAATTTATGCAATGTTGTTATTAGTAGAGTTTTGGTGGTGAACAAATGTTTCTCCGACTTTTACTTACCAAGTGATTCTGTATAAATAATTTATATTTCACTGACATTTGCATTATTTAGGGATCAAAATATTGTTTGGAGTTAGATTTTGTGGGTGTATATTATTACTTCAAAAATGTCAAATCATCAAATCAGAATTTCAAATGTGAATTGTATACTTTTAGTTTGATATTAATTGCTAATTATGTCATGTTTGCATATTGTTAGGGTTCCTGGAATGATAGTCCTTATTCTTTCTTGGTTGATCACATTCTACTCGTTCTGGCAACTTATTGAATTGCATGAGATAGTTCCGGGAAAACGATTTGATCGTTACCCAGAACTAGGGCAGCATTGTTTTGGACCCAAACTAGGGTATTGGATCGTCATGCCACAACAATTGATTGTGCAAGTGGCTTCAGGCATTGTGTATTGCGTCACAGGTGGGAAATCACTGAAGAAATTCTTTGAACTCCTCTGGCCAGTCTGGGGTGAATATAGAACAACATACTTCATCCTCTTTTTCATTTGCTTGCAATTTGGGATCTCCCAAGCTCCAAATTTCAATTCTTTGAAAGGAGTTTCTCTCCTGGCTGCACTCATGTCTATTGGGTAATTATTCACAATAACATTCATATATTCATTCTTGTGGATATTAAAAATGAGTAAATTAATGCATTTTTTTATAAAGTCTCTTATAATATATCAAGCAACTATACAATTTAAACATTACAATAAATTTGTCTCTCAATATTAATTCATTTAATTTTTCTAATGTCAATATCGTTGCAGTTATGCCTCGATAGCATTTGTGGCATCAACAATCCAGGGAGTAAATCATCGTGAGAATGTGACCTATGGGATTCGGTCTTCGACACTTGCTGGTCAAATCTTTGATCTCTTGAATGGGTGTGGAACAATAGCATTTGCTTTTGCGGGACATAGTGTAGCTCTAGAAATTCAAGCTACAATTCCATCAACTCCAGAGAAACCATCAAAACATGCTATGTGGAAAGGTGTTGTGGTAGCTTATGTTGTTGTAGCGTTTTGCTATCTCTCAGTTTCACTGTCCGGCTACTGGGCTTATGGCAGTCATGTAGAGGATGATGTTCTCATCTCACTAGATAAGCCTGCATGGCTAATTGCAGCGGCTAACTTCATGGTGTTTATTCATGTTATTGGAAGTTATCAGGTAAATTCAATAATAGTTTACATAGAATAGACATATAGAAGAATAAAATAAAAATACGAAAGCCAACATTAAATTAGTCACTAATGGCTAATAGTTTGTTATTCTTATTGCAGATCTTTAGTATGCCTGTATTTGACCAGATTGAGCAATATCTAGTAGAAAATCGAGGTTTCACCCCTGGACTACCTTTGCGCATCATTGCTCGTAGTTTATATGTTGGTATGTAAATTTTCATTTAAATAAAACTACTCACACCATATTCGGTTCTCATATTTTCTAACCACAATCTTGGAAGGGTGAGAATCATTTGCATCATAAGTTTATAATCATTTACATTTCAATTTATATACATCATAAGTTTCTTGAATGTAAGTATGCAACTTAATTGCAGAATCATCTAGCTTTAAGTTTCTTAGTACGTTATCATTTGTAATGTTCCTGATATTCGATACTCCTTTCATTTTTTCAGCTGCAGCAGGGTTTGTTGCAATGTGCATTCCATTTTTCGGAGGCTTGTTAGGATTATTTGGAGGATTGGTATTCGCATCCACATCATTTTTTGTAAGTTATTGATGACAAATTAAACTTTTCAAAACTATATGATAAACACAATATATAGATTGTAGTATACGAAATCTCTCAAACAATTATTGGAGAGTGCTTAAACTAGTGTACTTGATGCAGATGCCTTGTATTATGTGGATTGTCACCCAAAAACCAAAAGCATTTAGCTTTCACTGGATTTCTTCTTGGGTATGTAGAGCATTCTATCCTTATCAAGCTTTTAACTCTTGTCATATTTCTTTTGTGTGTCTATTGTCTCCACGTTCTCAAATCTAAAATTTTAGTTACATACTTACATGTGTGCATAAATTGATTTCAGATATCCATTGTTATTGGCGTTTTGCTGGCAGTTCTATCACCAATAGGAGGGGCACGTACAATTATTATGGCAGCCAAAACTTACAAACTCTTTTCTTAGTACACTCACAGACTGTTTTATTTATTTTTCTTAGAACAGATGAGATAGTCTGTAAGAGTGAGTTTAAGGATAAAATTTTTAATGTAGTCTTCTTTTCTGCAGTCTGTTTTTGGTTTTCTTGAAAAAAGAAAGCTCACTTTTTGTTTGAGCTATTTGTTGAAGAACAATGATTAATTAATAATTAGAGTTAATCTTCTTTATGGGCCTTTTGCAACTTCTTTATATTGCATGTAGAACAATTGTGAATATATAATAACTAGTACATGATTCCAATTTAAGTATTTAACCTTATACTTTTTTTTTTTGAATCAAGGAAGTCAGCCATTTATTGAAAGAATAAGAGTTTACACTGGACAAAGTTCAGCTGCAATTGCAGCTTGTAAGAAATCTGGAATTGAAAATACTTTTTAAGTATTTAACCTTATACTTAAAAAGAGGATACTTAACCTCATTTCTTTTCCATATATATATGAATTAAAGATATTATCGATGCTATAGAAGATACAGATCATGATGAGTGGATCATGTGTACACACTCTCTCTCTCTCTCTCTCTCTCTCTCTCTCTCTCTCTCTATCTATCTATCCATCTTTCCTACATGAGTCAAATTTAAGATCTTCTACTTAAAAAGAGGATATATGTCATATCTTCTTCATA
This sequence comes from Rosa rugosa, assembly GCF_958449725.1. Taxonomy (NCBI): domain Eukaryota; kingdom Viridiplantae; phylum Streptophyta; class Magnoliopsida; order Rosales; family Rosaceae; genus Rosa; species Rosa rugosa. Next base: position 13,891,399 of record NC_084823.1, read on the forward strand.
TAAAAATTAAAGATAATATCGATGCTATAGAAGATACAGATCATGATGATGGATTAGTTATCTATCTATGTATCCTATGTTGCCGCCGAACAACCACTCCGACGAACCGACGTCCAAGTGATGCGACGTGTTCTCGTCAGCGGTGGAATCCGTCCGCGCCGTTTGACCCTGCTACCTGGTCCACGATCCTCCGATGCTCAGGTTTTTGGTCACCGCTGCCTGCATTCTCTCTCTCTCTCTCTCTCTCTCTCTCTCTCCCGTTTGCCTTTGATGCTTCTACTTCTCTTCAGTCGCTTTGTTTAAGTTCTTTTTCTTCATCATTCCTTTTTGATTTTCTTCATTCATTACTTAAAATACCCTTTTTTTTTCTTTTGAATATAAAAAAGGAATTCAAACAAAACTAATAGCATAAAGGAACATACTTTAGATCTCAGAATTTTATACCAAATTTAGGATCCAAAATGAGGTTGGTTGATCCACATCATCAGTTTTAATATAATTTTTCCAACATGGCTAAACTAATTAACCCCATAATAAAAAACTTTAATTAAATATATTTAACATTAAATTCTGATAATATTCTAAAAATCAACCTTCTTCCCCAGAGTGATTCCCAAAATTGATCCACAATATAACAAAGTGTTAATGAAAAGTTTTGATCGATTTATACCCATGGAATCAATAACAATCAAGAGCACAACTAATCATAGAAATCAATAAGACATGAACGTGTATGAGATCAATTTTGTATATTAGTAGCACAGTTTCATCTTCATCGTGTTGATATTCTGATTTCCAATGCTATTTATAGCCTCCAGGTGCTAAATCTCATATCATCTTCTTTAGACTTAATTTGAAGCATATTTTATTGCACTTTTGAGGCATCCTTCTAATGAATACCATCGATTCATAGGTAATATATCTCCAATGATGTTATCTCAAGAGTTTCTGATTTTCAACTTTTTTCTAAAATATTAATTAATTGATATAAATACATGTTGGAAATTATAAGATGAGATGGCAGATGTCACATGAATGATTAGGGATATTTTGGCAAATACTTAGGTGGGGGTTTCCCCACCACGTGTCCCTACGGCAGGCCAATCAGGAGGAATTTTTTTTTTCTTTTCCGAAAACACCCCTGCTCCTTAAATATACAATACCCAAAACACCCCCCTTCTGGGAGGTGATTGGTCTGCCGTAGGGACACGTGGTGCGGGTGCCCCACGCAAGTTTCTCTCGGATATTTTTAGCATCTCTAGCACTACTCTAACAGAAATAATACAAAAAATAAAAAAATAAAAAAATTGACGCACAGTGTAAGAATAAATGAAAGTGATCGAGAGCAAGAGCTCTCCCTCTTCCTTTCTTCTGGTGGCAGCGATACCTAGCTTGTCGTTCTTCTTGTGTTTGTGGTTCGCCAGTTCGCACTAGCGCCGTCATGGTCTAGGCCTCTAGGGTTTGCATTCTCTTGACTAGCTGTTGCACTGCAACTAGGGCTGTCACTCGGTCAGTTCGAATCGGTTATAGACTTATAGGTATTACCAACTTCAAAACCAAAGCTTTCGGTTTTAAAATTGAGGTACCAATTACCAACCAAAATTTTCGGTTTTTAATCATAACTACCAAATTCGGTATTACCAACTTTAGAACAACTAATTCTTTGTAATTAAAATTAGAACGAACAAAACTAGGTTCTTCAATTTTATAGTCGTAAACTTTGTACTCATCTCCTAATTATAGCTTTCTTTTGTATATATGACATCAAGTTTGAGTCATTTTCAATAAAACTACGTTATTTAACCATCTTTGACTAGGTTACTTAAAATACATGTACTATTATGTAGTATATGTAGTAATGTTCATACTATTATGAAAAATTTTATGTTTATTTCTTAATATACATGTATGTGTATTAAAAACCACAGTATATAAAGCTAATATTTAGATAATCGATAGATTCGGTATTTACCAAAACCAAACCAACTTTTTCGGTAATTTTCGATTTTGGTTTTATCGGTCTCGGTTACCAAAAAGTTGGTTTACCAAACTTATAACATCGGTTGGTATTCGGTCGGTTTAGTAATTACCAAACCAAGTGGCAGCCCTAACTGCAACGATGACAGCCTGAAAGCTGACTTCCGGTTCCAACTTCCAATATTCGTCGGGTGCATTTAGCCGCAACCTTTGATAATAATAACATGAACTAGCTCATACATGCATGCCATGCTCAAGAATATGCATTACAAGAGAAAACTAACCAAGGAAAACCAAAGAAAATTCAAATACACGGTCTCAAAAAGCATCTGAGCTTTAGGTGTTTCCATTTTATTTTATTTTTTGGTTACAGTTAAAAACCTAAAGAGGGAAGAGGATAGCTTCCCCAACACATGTACACCCTACATACCTCAATTAAAGCTTAATTTATTATAATTTTCAGTCAAGCATAGGAGCAATGGCGGACGAGTGATTTTCAGATTTTGATTTTTATTACCTGATTGCTGCGACTTACTGTCTTCTCTTTCTTCTTTCTTGCTTTCTGGTGTTCTGCATTAAAGCCCTAGTTCAGGTGTAATTCTGTTTTCTGGAAGAAGATGAAAATATATTGTTCAAGACTTCAAGTCATGTTGCATTCATGGGGGTGTTTTTTGACAACCAGTTTTTCTTATATTTTTTTTATTAACATCTATTTTCTGAGGATGATGGTCTGTAATCTTTGTATGAATTATATGAATTGAGCATCTGAATTATACTTTAATGCAATCTACAACTCCTATTTATTAAGACTGGTAGTCCATGTTCTGTTCTTTTTTATTTTGTTACACGGTTTTACCAAGTTGGAACTTAAACTCTGTTTCTTTTTGCATTCATTTGCTTCCCATTTTTTCGCTTGCCTTTTTTTGTGTACTATTATTAATTTGGTTTGTTCCATAAATTATATTTTACAAAATGTAAAGCTTACACAACGTACTGGTGCAAATATGTTAATGAACAATTACTCTACTGTACAGCAGAGTAATTAACTATTTAATTATCTTCCATCTACCTGTCTGCGATTACTTTGTTTTATTTACCTTCTCACTGGAACTTGTATGATGCATACGACAGACGCGGGAAGCTCTAATGAACACCTCTAAAATGAAGATTTTATGAGGATTTTCTAATTAACGCTTCTGAGACCTACTTTTCGATAATACTTCGACAAATCAACCGTTAGATGTATAGATATTCATGAGTATATCACTTATGTAAATTTTCAATCAAATTAAAAATCGTTAATGTACCAAAATAGATCAAATCAATGGACAAATCAAATATTTCAAACCTGAACATTTTATGTTCATAAATGATAAATCACAATATAAATTCCTTAATGATTTTCAATTTAGTTAAAAATTTACAAAAATGATCTACTCATGAATACCTAAACATCTAACAGTTGATTTGTCAAAATGTGATCAACAGTGGGTCTTACAATCTTTTATTAGAAAGTTCTCATGAAGTCCTCATTATAATGGTCCTCATTAAAACAGTAAAACCCCACACTCTAGGACAGACTACTTTTGTAGCATTCCAATTTTGATCAAATTAGCTGTTGTTCACCTGATTTCATGTTCTTTCTTGCTTAGCCACATGGAAACTTTGACAGGACAAGCATGAGGAAATGCTTCTTTGGTTTGGTATAATCGAAAAGGAGAAACAATCTGACATTAGTTATGCTAGGCTCACAATCTGTTCATTTAATCATTTTTTTTTTGCCCTCATATATATTTATTTCTGCGTCCACCACTGAATAGGAGAGATGAGATGAGATTCAAATTCAAAAGTTAATAAACATTTAGAAGCAAGAGTAATTCCAACTGTTTTCAATAACACTATTGTAGGCTACAGTGACCTTACGTGATTAGTATCATCCTTTAATTATTGAAAGTATTCCAAATTATCAAGCTGATTATACTATGAACATCAGTCCATCACTTCTATTATATATATCTGCCCAGCTTGCCGGCTACAACAGGGAGGGGAAGTAAAATTCCTCACTAAAATCTCTAAAACGTATCTAAAACTTAACAGAATTAAACCTTGAACTTGTAAGGTTCATTTTCATTTGCATTCTAAACACCCATGACTCATGGACATAGAGATCAACTAGTCTCACTTCCAAATTGTTTCTGGATATCCTGGAAGGATACAGTTGCAGATCCCCTCCTTTTAGCCCTTGGCTGAGATGAATGCTCCCTCCAACCAGTCATATAAATAACCTACAAAGCCCAAGGACATTGTCATGCAAGTATCTAACCACATTTCCCGCATTCATTTAGCAACTACAGAAGCCTGACACAAAATATTCTCCTATAGTCCGTTTTATCGATTATTATCCATTTACTTTTCAAGTGGTTAACAAAAACAAAACAGGTGGGCTATAACCTCATTCCATCTTCAGTGACAAAGCTTAATGGCACAGAGAACACAAGAGATGAGATGAACTCTAAACAATGTCAAGTATAGGATTTCAGTCGGGATTCGGGAGACTTCATATTGTGCAAAGGTAAAAAGACATCTCAAACCACTGACAACTTGAAGATTCTCTATTAACCAGGCTAAAACCAAAGACAGAATCACAACAATTAAGCCAAACTAGGGTGCACATCAAGACAGTTAACCACTTAGAATAGGTACAACTCAGATCTAGACTAGGTAGGCTCCTGAAACCACCAAATAGGTTGACCACTTAGCACAGCTCAAACTCTTTAGGAGGTTTCCAACCTTTCAGGGCTAGAACTCTAATTAATAAGCGTTCCGGCTCAAACCCTACTCCTAGTTGGCGGATCACTACTTTGACAAGGCTGCCCACTACTTTGGAAGAGTTGATCAATCTAACCTACCCTCTTAAGGAATCAAACTGAGGTTGATCACAATTATATGATTTTATGGTTTCCTATTTTGCTCTTTTGCAAAGGGGAAATGATGAAGTAAAAAGTGGATGTGGTTTGAATAACTGAACTAGATGGTCTAGCAACCCCAACAATTGGGTGCTCATCTCTAGCATAAATCGCCCCGCACTTTGGGATTAAAATCAGGTCACATCAGCAGGCATACTTGCTAAGTAGAAGTGTTCATTCTTTCCAAACCCACTGACTCACGTATATAACCATCTTAATTACAATGTTTTTGCCTCATATGAAAACACTGGTTGATGCATACTTTATTAATTTTGGACCATTAATATTTAAGCTATCAATTGTATAGGAACTTATTAGATTGTATTTTGCTCACCTGAAAGGTTGCAGGGATGGTGCCATCTTCTGCTGCAAACATTGAATCATAAATTGCTGCAGTGGCAAGGGCTGTATCTCTCTTGAGCATCTTATTTTAATTACGGGGACAACACATAATCAATATGAATTTGATAAAAATAGAACATGCTTATTACTTGATAATGCAAGAAAAACAAAGTTTGTGTCCCAAAGTAAAAATATCTTACAGGGTTCCTTTGTAGAAGGGCATTGGTTTCACCCATTGCACGCAGATGCTCTATGAGATCCAGAGCTACACCAAAATCAAAAAATTGAAAAGAAGAAAAAAGAATAAAATTTGAAAGTTAGGCACGAGTTGGAAAATGAGATCACGTGTATTAAGAAGTTGAACTTCAAGCATGTCAAGATCTATTAAAAAGTTGTACGTCGAAACAGAATCAGGCCCCTAGCATGTGCAAGAGGTGTCATGGGAGAGGTCATCTATAGTTGGCCTTGTTATATACAAATCTGTGCATTACTGATACTAACCTATAAACATGTGTCTTCACACCGATACTGAAAAATTTAAAATAAAACAAAGGGTCGTCATTTCAAAATTCAGATGACTCGGCAGTTCATATTGTTCTAAAATCTAAAGAGATCAGGAGGAGTTAGACCAAGTTTACATGCCACTTTAACTGCCACATAAATTAAATCAGGCCTAAGAATATGTAGTCTATTTAGCATTCACATAAAGTCCAGTTATTAATCATGCTCATCCAAAACTTCCTATATGAGAAAGGGGAAAGTAACCACCAGTAGATAGGCTACTATACTTGGTTTGATTTATGTATTGCTCATGTGACAGAATACTGTTAAACTTAAAGAATGATATAAGCATGAACATTGGAACTGTGGGAAGGGAGTTGGTATATCAAAGGAGCCTTGGCTAGTAAATTCAGAAGTAACAAATTTTCTATTAGAGGCCAAACTGTAACATAGAGAAGGGAATGCTCACCACTTGGATATCTCACTACATATTCATCAACATCAACACCTGGAAGGGTAAAACCTGCCCTGGTCAAAAGATTTCCTGCATCCCGCACCTAACTCAAAAAAAAAAAAAAAAAAAAAAAAAAAACAGGGTTCACCTACCCAAATTTCAACCACATGCACCATTGCAATTTTATATAAGGAAAAGAAAATGAAAAAAAAAAAAAAAAAAAAAGACAACAGTGCATGAAGGAATGAATTTTACTTGTGTATAGGAACATAAGGAAATGCCTCAAACAGAGCATAATCAACCAAAAACATATATATCAAGAAGGTAATATAGAAAATATCCTGCAACATTGGCCCCAATGACATTATTACTAAACTTCCTAGATGCCCTGTTTGAATGGCAAATAGTATATACCAAAAGCCCACATCAGCTGTCATTCCTATCAATCTGGCAAATAACCTATTTGCCAATTTGAGAGAATTTTATTATAACTAATTACAGAAAACAACTTTCAACACTCTTAAAAACAATCCATATCCAACGAACAGACGATCTATATTCATACAGGGAAAAAAAAATTCCACATCCAACCACTGTTGAAACTACCAACAATGCTCAAAGCATTTAATGGATACAGTCAATTCTGCCAAGAAGGTTGCAACTACCATTCCAAAACCAACAAGAAGTTAGCAGAAGAAAATTTAGGAAGTACAAAAAGGTTGCCTCTTATTTTAAAAGGGATGTCTAATGTCATTGTAAATAAGTATATAAAATTCCAGGGTCGAGGCATTGGCGAGGTTCGCTTGAGGCAAGGCGGTGGCAAATAGCCCATGGTGTAAAGTTGTTAGGTGAAATGTCAAAGTCGTAACCTTCGAACTAAAATAAAACATAAAATATAATAAAAAAGAATAATTTAAAAGGTACTATAATGCAAGAGGCAGACCCCTCATTTATCCTTTATCCCACTCAACCGGTCTTAAAAACAGACTTCAAAGTCTAAACTGAAATAACACCTCTGGAACACAAACCAAGGATAGCCATAAATATTGCTTGGAATTCCAATTTCACATCCTAAAAACCAAAACCAAAGAGTTTCAAATCGTCTGTTGACTAAGTCCGCTTACTCGGACTGTTATCCTAGACTGCAGAAGCCGCAAAGGATTCTATCTGAACGACTTGGATCACTTGGAAGGCTAAGTTAAATTTTTATTGTCAACATCACCTGTGTAGAATTTGAAGTTATTGCAACCACTGGACTCAAGTATCACCATTTAACTATAACAATTCGTGTCTCGAAAGGATTTTACACCTAAATGCCTCAAGGGTTATGTACTCTTATTCCCTGACATAAATTCCTAAATGGCTTGGCGTTAAAAAACATTAATAAATATATATAAATACCAATATTCCTCTGAGTTCAACCATTCAGCATATTAAGGAAATTTCAGAGATGTAAAGGAAAGGATGACTGCCTCTCAACTCCAGGACTCTACCACTGTAATTTAAAGACGCCAGAAAGATCCTCATCCATTAACAAGGGAATTGCCAGAAAGTATTAAAAAGAACACATTTTCCACAGGAAATGAAATAATAAGCAAAAAATAAAAAATGGCTGCTTGGACTCATCAGACAAAAAAAAAATCAATGCAATAAATTATACTTGTGCCAGAGGCGATATTCGTGGACTGATGCCTCCTTCGCGCTCCATTTGTGCCACAGTGCATGCAATTCTCAGCTCTCTAGTAACAGTAAAGCATAAGTAATCAACTGTAGATTCTTTAAGTATTAACTATTTCAACATATGTAACAGATAAACAAAGAATAACTACTTTAAGGTTTCCCCGCCAAGAATTGCTGCTAAAAATAAGCCATCTGGCTTTAATGCCAATCTGCACTGTCAAACATAAATATTATCTTAGATATTTCCATACATTGTGACATGAATACTATGAAGACGAACTAATGATACTTGTGATCATATAACAGTACAAATAAAGAACAGAACAAATAAAATAAAGATTCATGTAAGCAAGTCTTCAATAAATATTCATGAAGTAGTTCCCATAGCAATAGCAATCAAATTTACGAATCAGCCAATGAAACTACAAGCAGTATAGTTCCTTAAAATGTATTTTGCTGTAACTCCTGCAATAAGTCTAAACGTCTACATAGTATTTGGTGCATATCTGGTTTTCAGCACCAAGTATTTGATATCCTAGAGAAAGCATCAGTTTTTATTAGCAAACCCATGTGCTATTATTCTCTACTCAAATCAAACAGCTTTTTTATTCTCTCATGAATCACACGGTTTGTCAGTGTATGAGTGTGTAAGCAAGTACTTGGTGTGCAAATATGTATTTGTTGACTAATGCTATGTTCTACTTTGAACTCTGCAAATTTTTGATATAGAGTAGGATTTGGACTAAAAAAGAGTTGAGATTATGTAGTGAAGTCAAAGATATGAAGATAGTTTCCTAAAATTTAATGTTTTGGTACACATATATATATATATATATTACATTTCACTACTGCAGTAGCATAAACAGGCATTTCAGAGCTTACTGTATATATAAATCAAACAAGCATGATTTATCAAGGTCTTTTTTCTTTATTATCTTTCATGAATGTTTTCCCTCATCCCCACAAGAATTATTACGGATCCAATATTCCGTCTCGATGCTTATAACTTACAACAACAGTAGCGAAAGTACCTGTATCATGGCTCCTGGAAGATCATTTGTCCAATGAAGGCCCAAGCAACTTATTACCAGATCTAGAGAACTTCACATAAAATTAGAGGATATCAATTAAACTTAAAATTCCCACAAAAAGATATATTCAACATAACAAAGTTATTAACAACCGAGGTAGAGGGATACCTTTCTTTAATGGGCAAAAACTCTTCGTCACCAACCATGAAGGATGTTTCAATGTTTTCATTCTGTACCTCATCCTCAGCATTTCTACATCGTTGTACCATGTCATATGATGTAGACATCATAATGAGCTTTTCAATGGCACCTAATAATGAAAAAAAGATAAGCACCTGAATTATCGCAACTAAGGAATCTTAAGATACCATATGATGTAACAATTATAATGAACATTCCACTTTATCCTTGGTCATATTCACTCCGAAACTACTAGTTCAATTGAGTAATGTTAAAGAGAATCTTCTTACCTCGACCATGGAGCAAGCGCCTGATGGCTTCCAAAGAACCTCCCAAACATAATGCTGTTGGAAATGTTTTCTTACAATCCTGTAACATCACACATCGCAATTTAAGAGAAAAAAAAAATCGTGCAAGTATAAAGGTGACTCATGACATAACAGAGTTCTAAAAATTTGCATATGAATATATCAATTAAGCACTCTCAAGATCTGGCAAGTAAATATATCACTACTCTCGTGACAATTACATTTTCTTAAGTCCTAAGTGAAAACTTTCATTCAGAATATTGAGCACTGGAAGCAACACCAAATGTAGCTGTTATCCTACATTCTAGTATTTAGTAATAATTGCATATATGTTATCCAAAACATGACGTAACTTCTTCAGGGATGAGGAATTTTCTGGGGAGAGATGAGGCTCTTCTAGGGCAGTGTCTATGGAGATTTTAGAAGGAAAGAGTCCTTATGATATGTTGTCATTAGATGTAAAGATGGACACAATATTGCACTACCTGGGATTCCAATATTGAGCTCCACAGTTCATGAAGATGTTGTGGGAAATTACAAAAGGGTAATGTTCAGGGATGAATTAATGCTATCATTGAAAAGTTCAAGGAAAGCTATTTTGCAAGGATTTGATTTGTTTCCTGCGGCTGCCAACTTGTAGCGGAATATGGAGAAAGGGTAAGGTTTTGGGAGGAAAGATCAGTGGGCGAAACAGCTCTTTTCCATTAATATCCACATTTCTACAGATAGATTACTACCAATTGTCCCAACTAGTATATCTACTAATGCTTATAGATTTCTTATGAGTTGGGATTTTCGTTCAAGGAGAAACTTGAGTGCCGTGGAATGGGGAAGCTCTTCTCCTTATTATCTCCGCTTGAAGTGTTGTTCTTGTCAACCAAACAAGACTATGGAGGCTTTTCACGAATGCCAAGCAAACCCTATTCACCCAAGCTGATTAGCAACCATTCTTTTCCTCAAACCATTGCCTAATCTGTAATTTGAAAGGTTCGAGTCCTTCCTAAAGTTCAGGTATTTGTTTGCTCATGTGAAAGTAATACCTCTGCTATAGTTTCTAGGAGGATATTCTGCATGTGTATCCCCATATTAGTGCATGATGTGCAAAGGGAGTAGAGATTAAGTTTTAGATTTTCCAGTTCTTGAAGCTCTTTGGAGAAGCGTGTTTAGGGGAATTTATGTGAGCTGGGAAATGCCAGCTGATTGTGTGATATCACTGCGTGAAAGGTAAAATTGTTGTGGAAGGAGAATGAAGGTATTGGTTCTAGGGGATGTGCTGTAATGGCTATGTTTTGGGTCCTTCGATTGGAGAGGGGCAGAAGTTTGAGAATGCAAGAGAAGCATCAACATAGGCTTCAGTTTCTTCAGATTCTGTAAACATCGCATCTTTGGCTATTCTGTTAGATTCAAACGCAGTAGGTAGTTAGTTTCTTTATGAATCTGCTTGATGCTTCTCTCTGAAGTGATGGGGCTTTTTAGGGCTTTTTCTTTTACTCAATGACTCAATATATTGTACACTCTAAATCTACTTTATCCTCTTGTGTTAGGGAAATTTTTTATATTTTGAAAAGAAAATGTACATAAATTATTATTAACAAGATGAAGTGAATGCAATTGCAGGATTCCACTGAGAAGGTTAGCACTAGGATTATTACCTAAATACATCAGATGTTGGCGAAATCCTATGCACTTGGAATGGTTTTGTATTATTACGAGGCAAGCATTTGATACCATATCATTTCTCCAAGTACATCTAATACGAGCCTAGGAATCAAGCTTCTGCATAATCGGAAAGAAACATATTATAAGAAACCGGCCTTAAGTTTTCGAAGGAAACAAACATAAACTCCATCACTCAACCACATCAAACCAGCATAAAGAATTGCATGCATTAAGCAATCATGCCTCACTATCTATTGAGATACTAGTAACTAAGCCAAGAAATGCTATAAGCAAACGAAACTGACTAATTGAGAGAAGCTATCATTTTACCTCCAATCGATCTAATAGGTTGTCAGCCACAGAATCAACAAAGGAATCTTTGGAACGCATCAGCCATGAAGCTCGATCAAGCTGTAGCCAAGATAAAACTGCTCGGGATCAAATCAATTTTAACTGACACAGTAATTACATGATCCAATTCCTGAATTGGGAGAGTCGGTAGGAATTTGTGAAGGAGAAGAAGAAGGTAGGACCTGTTTGCGTCGGAAATCGCGATCGAAGACCTTGAACCGGGAGCTTTGAACTGCGTCGGAGTGGCTGTCCGTACAGAAAGCGGTGGAGATGGAGATCGAGTGTGGGGCTTCTTCTAGGGTTCTGGTCCGCCATAACGAGCTTCTCCGGTAGAGAGAACGCCAGGGTTTCATTTTAAATGTGGAAAGTTGGAGCTGTGGTTTTGAATTTTATGAAACAAACAGAGAAGAGAGAGGAACGGGAGAGTGGTGAAAGAGCGAAACTGGGACTTTTGAACCGAGGAACCGAAGAACCGACCCGAAATGGTCGGTTCGGTGCGGTTCCGGAGGCTGAATAATTCGGTTTCTAGAGTGAAACCGACCCGATAAAGACCTCCTCGGTTCGGTTCTCAGTCTAAGAACCGGTAGGAACCGATAATTTTACTTAAAATACAAGTGCATGTATTAGGTACATGTATTAGGTATGATAAGTCATGACTATGAATATTTTTTTTTTTTTTGAAAATTCACGACTATGAATATCTTAACAATTAGCAATTTGAAAAAAGAAACAAATTTAAAAATAAATTATTCATGCATACTTAAAGATCAAACGGTTTGATTTGTTAAAATATAATCGAAAAGTGGGCATCCCAAACAGTTAATTAGAAGTCTTCAACTAGTTATCATTTTCAAGGTTTTCAGCCTCTCCCACAGGTATATAACTTGAACACCTCATACTCATACCCCAAATTCATTTCCAAAACTCGATCAAAACCTCTCCTCTCGTACATTTTTTTTATTTTTCATTCGAAAATTTTTCTTTTATTTTTTGCATCCCATACACGGTGTGTGTTGATCGATAGTCTGTCTCATTTTCACACGTGTGATGGGTGGAGGGTTCTTTGCTCAATGCTGGTTCGAAATCAAAGTTTACTGACTCCTAACTTCCCTTAAGCTTTACTGGTTACTAATAGTGCACATGAATTCGACACCCTTTAGCAATCATGTAGTTCTCAATCAAAGCAATAATAACTTGACCTCACTCAATGATATTACAACGCCATAAAATGATGATTAAGGGTACCAAGATTTATGCACAATCACTTCCCCTGCAGATAACAGTATCCAAAGAACTCTCAGCTTCTATCCACATTACTAACAACTTCTATCCCCAAAAAATTTAGCGAAGTCATATCAAACCCGTTCAACACCTTCTGTACAAATCAAGCAATGTATAAAGTCTTAACTTCTCCTATATATTATCCATTTCTTTTTCTTTTTTTCTGTAAAATAAAATAATACAGTAAACCAAAAAGAGGAAATAGGAAAGCCGGAAAAGAGAGCACACATTTATACACAGAAAATTAGAAAAAAATAAAAATGAAAGCAGCAGGAGCCTATGTACAAAACTTCTATTTTTGCAACTTCCTAAACGATAATTTAACACTTTCTTTAGCCTATCAGTTTCTTCACAGTAATTCATCACCATTTACATATTCACACTATCTTCAATCAAGCAATTATAGCTCCAATCCATCAAAATTGAAAGCACTCACATTATTTCCACCCTACAACCTTCTGTGTCACCTATTGACCATAATAAAATTTAGAAAAGCAATAAAGCTTGAAGTCCGTCAAACTAGCACACAATCTATCCAGAAGCCGAGGACAGAGTCAATCATGCACGTCCGAACTTTCATCCATCCATGATACAAGGCTGTTGACATGAGGTAGGCATGTAGCAGAAGACGTTGGGATACATTCCTCTACCATCTCAACCTTCGTCAAGTCTTCTTGCTGAAAGTCATAAGCATATAGCGAGCCATCTTCGTCTCTCTTGAAAATAATATCTCCCTTGATCCTTAAACTGAAATAGGGAATCATGTCTATAATGGAACCCACTGTGATACTGTGATTCTTTGTCCAGACTTCCCCACAGAAACCCTTCAAAATCCAGACGTCAATGCGGTTTATCTCCTCATGAATGACAAAACCCAATGCGCCTCCCATTTCAATAATCCTGTCATGAGTTCTGCAACTTTTGGGGAGCCTTATTTGGTGAAATTTCTCCTTGTGGACTTCCACAGAAACAATGTAATCGCTCCGATCAACTTGAGGAATCCAGTGCAAAGCTCCAATTGCTGAAACAGGTGTATATCCGAACCAACCAAAGGGCCCGAATGCAGGACCATTGACCCCTCTCCATGCCTTTTTTCTAAGACTCAAAATCTCACAGCTGACAAACCCGTCATCCCGAAACAAATGGACTATTTTATATTCACCGGTGACATCACTCAATGCAAAACCATAGGATTCATTATATGGGCGATGTAAGGTACCGAGAGGAAGAGCAATCAGCTTCCTGGTCACAGGATTCAAGACTATAAGTCCTCCCTTCTTAACTTTATTATCAAGTAAAATTAGACCATTGCAGGTGGCTCTGATACTTCCCAAGCAATTTAAACTGTACCCTCCTATCTCAGTCTTACCATTTTTAATTGCAAGAAACTGAACAGAAAATTTTGTAGAGTTTAGGGACGAGTTGCTGAAAATGGGGATACAATTTGGCGGTAGAAGTTTTGATTCAACTGAGACAGTGTTCGGATTCTCTTCTGGAACAGATGCCATGGAAAAAGAATATGACCTTTCCTCTCTTATTGGCGATAGAAAAATCAAAACAGATTCAGATCGGTTGAGATGAGCATTGATGAATTTGGGACTTTTAATTATGCTAAACCAAGGCTTGCACACAAAACTTGACCTCTGAAGAGATTCAATAGGAAGTCGTACAAGGATGCTTGAGATACAATCTTCAGGGAGATAAGGGATCTGTGTTTCTTGTGGATGTTTTTTCTCTTCCTCTGTTTTCTTGCTCAATGATCTTTCCTCCACTAGCCTCAATAGGCCCCCCTTCTTGCTACCTATTGATTTTGCCATCATCAACTTCAGCTGAAGGTCTTAAAACCTGCAGATAAAATGATGAAGTTACAAAACTTTCAGTTTTCAAATGAAGAGAGAAGGAAATGGAAGCCTAGATATGAAGAGAAGATAAACCAGACTTGGTTCATATTACGCGTGAAAAATACATTTTAGTTTATTAAAAGGGGACTATTATCTTTTTTTTACCTCTATTCAGTTCTATGCTATGTGTTATTGTAGTAAATAAGCACCTTTTACCCAGAACCTTGTTTCTCTTTATAGACTTATGACTGCAAACAGTAATAGAATGATGATGCAAAATATCACAGCACACGAACACAAAATTTTATAGAGGTTCGACAAAAACTTTGCCTACGTCCTCTGTGTGATCTCTCTTGAGAATCACTAGCACTATGGAGAATAACTTGATTACAAGTACTTATTGAAATCCCTATGCTAATCCCCAACCCCTTTGCTAGATCTCTCTATCACCATTGGCTCTCCCTGCCCCTGTGTTTGTATGTTAACTAAGCACTCTCTGAGATCTCTTTTTGATCTCTTCTCTGATCTGAGGACACATTATGTAACCTCCCTGCAGCCCTATTTATAGATTATAGGTGCTGGTTACAAACATGTCACATTTAGGATTCCTAAAACTATTAGAACAAGGAAAGAGAGCTAGCTTTCCTATTCCTAACTAGAACAGAACTTACTTTCCAGGTCTAAATCAATAGGAATAACTCTTCCTATTCCAAAACCCATTAGGATACTGGAAGAATTCCTGTGCGCACTAATCTTCATTTACCCATCTGGTTTTGTCTTGAATCCTAATCAATTTAGGCATATCAACAAGCCAAATTCACAACAGTTATGTCATATGTGATGCATAACCAGATATCACATATTTATGTACACCCTCAAAAGCTTCTTTCTTGCAATTTTTTTGTACTTTTAAAGGTCTACTTGAAACAGAATTATCCCAATGGCATTGCATAAGTTGCCACTCCCTCTGCATCACTATCTCTTGAAAGTCCATTAATATATCCTCAACATTCATCCCTAGTGAGATTGGACGTACATGTGAGCAAAGTAGCAAAGCTAACAGCCAAAGTCCAAGATAGGAATCTTAAACTAAGACCCTAGGGCTCATTCTACCTGTATATCTTACAAACAACAACTTTTGCAAGCTTGTGCATATGCATGATGGTCGAGTATTAATTAAAAAGGGATGTCACCAAAACCATCAATTGGACAATGGTCTACTATTTTATGATAAAATTTGAGGAGTTGATTAAAAATATGTAGTCCAATACGTCTAGGGTAAGTCTTTTAGCACTAGGTCTCCTAACCTGTCCACAAGAAAATCTAGCTAAAGGATTTGATTCATAATCAATGTCTTAACTCTTAGCATAGGTGTTGTAATATGGCATGAATGCATACAAAATAAAAAAATATAAAAAATAAAACTGAAAGGGAAAGAAACTACCTAATGAACTGAATTGAAGAAATTTGGGATAGAGCTTAGAGTTCCTATTTTTTTCATTTCTGGTGTAATCTATACTATTACGAAAGCCATCTTGTTAATTAAAAGGTAAGAGAAATATCAATTTGTTATGAAACTTATTTTGAAAATAGAAGTTTCTAATAAATTCAAAATGCTTTGGATAGAAAATTGTTAATAAAGATAAGTATTGTTAGGGTGTGTCCTGTAACGTTTTATGAAACTATTTTTGTAATACTGGATTGTAGAATGAAAACAGGGAATTAAACTACAAGTTTTTAAGATGTAAATACATGTTCGGCACAAGTATTTCAAAATTTGAAATATTAAAAACATATCTATCACTCAGTTTATATATATATCAAAAAAAAAAAAACATATATATATATATATATATGTAGCACTCAGTTTATACAATCTGAAACTCTATTTTTTTTCTTCAAAAAGAAAAAATCATTTTTAGTTTTTCTTTAGTAATTATGAAAGATTGACTATTTTGTTTGTATTGATCATGAATCCTTTATTGGTTGTTATGAGAAAAGAAACAGAGTATTGTGAAGGAGATTGAACAAGAAGAACCAAATCCCTCAATTTTGTTTATAAAATATATCATATAAAATTGCAAGCTCCTGAATCTTTAGTTCAAAAAGATAATTCAATCAAATGTCTCAACCTTAATTGTTAATTCCTCTAGCCCATGAGATAATCCAATTATATTGAAGCATAAAATGCCGAAGCTTTCACCCTAAATCATCCATATAAATTAGATCTGACACATGAAAGAGGGATTTTCTAAATCCTTGATTCTTCTCCACTGCATGATGATCTGCAAGTTTCAATTGATTGAAAAAGATGGGGAAGAAGAAAGTTAAAACAGCAGATAAAGTAGATGAGATCATGAGAAGAGAGGATACGTCTTAATGGAAATTGTGGGAGAGAAAGAGAGAAAGATCAAAAAATAGGAGAAGAGTTTGTGGATCTATGTGCTTAAAAGTAAAAAATAAAAATAAATCACTTTCTCTAATTGCAGGGTGGGTTGTTTTCAGGAAACAAGGAAAACGTCAAAAAGTCATTTCCCATATTTATTCATAGTTCCTGAATTGTTTCCTAAAATTTGTTTTCCTTGTTTTTTAAATTTAATGCACCGAACGCAAATTACATAAGTTTTTGAATTCGTAAAATAAAAAACAGTATCGCAAAATGATACCGAACGAGCCCTAAGTGTTTCTAGAACATTTAATCTTCTCTTCTGAAAAAGTAGAAGCAACAAAATTCAGCATGCTTTCATACACATAACAAATGCATGAGGAGATATGATCCCTATCAGTTCGGTGTCATGGTTTGAGACTGACATAAAAGAGAATCAAAATTGAAGGAAACAAATTACCTTTGAGAAAAAGTATTACTCTGGGGAACTACGACAAAATATTGAAACATGTATCAAACTGATCTAATTCCCTCTTCGGCAAAACTCATTCAAAATGTTCAGTTTTCTACATAGAGCTTTCTAAGACCTTACCCTGTTCCATCTAGTCCAACATGGACGTGTTAGGAAGTTCTGAGACAGCACTCGACTGTAACGCCCTAGAAACATTAACAGCGTACTTCAGCTCACAACCTAGAAAATAGTTTACATCAGCCTATCATTAAAGCAGGAAGAAATCCATTTATTTGCATCAACTTTTGAAGGGGCTCATTCAAGACTTGCTCAGACTATTACTCAACAGAAAATAGGTGCTTTCGTTTCGGCTCATCGGGATAGGGGTAGACAAAAGAGAGATTTTCATCGTTTGTGGATCTTGGAATGGAAGACTAAAGCATAAGTGACCGGTTCGCTCCGGTCACTCTACTTTTTATCTCCCCAGATATTTCAACGAAGATGCTATAGCTTCAATCTTCGTTTTACCTAGGTCAGGTTACAGGACAATAACTGATTTTTGTAAGTTGAACAATACTATGCTATTTCCCATGCTTTGGTTTTATTTACGTAGAGGAGGTAGAATGGGCAGTTGGTCAGATCTAGTATGGATCTAATTGTTACTGTCCCCTTGTTGTCTGCATGAAACAAATAAAGAAAGCTTTATGTGTTCTTAAGTTCATGTCGTCAATTGACTAAAGCAAAGACCAGCTGGATCACTTTTCCTCAGTTGTACCAGAAAATGTTCTATGACTTCGACGCAACAAAATATCGCGATAAGGCATAACTATTTGATGCCTTTGGCGAAACTCAAATTGCAAAGAACAAAGATGCAGAACAGAATGAAAATATTCATATAGCTCCTGGAATTTATCTGGAGATTATCACAAGGGATGGCACGGATCCACAGGGAACAAGGTCTTCAAATTTTTAAAGACATCAACAAACCTATAAAATGCAGTATTCAATAAATTAAAAAAAAGATAAAAAAAAGGTAGATAAACAAATTGATCGTTCTAAACCCATAGCCTTTTCCAGCATCCACATCCCCTCGCAAAATAGATAATGAAACGTTACTTTGAATACTAACATTTCCTATATTATCCAAGTTTTTCCAAATTTTCTTATTCTAGTTTTCAGTCACCCTGAAACTGCTACAGTCCATCATGTATTGAGAGAAAAGCTTTATCCTCAGTCGTGCTTTTCAAACTCCAGATTCAGAAATTTCATTATCCTAATGCATAATTCTTATTTACTCACAACATATTTCCTAATTTAAGAAACAGTAGAAGCAAGAAATTAATTAGTATCGAAACCTGAACTGTCAAGGTAGATTCAGTTGCTTAAGTTGCTCCTGTACGCTTAAAATTAGACTCTGTTGAATCGAAAATTCAAGCTCCGCCAAACCTTCACAACCTTCTGCCTGCACAGTAACACATACGAAAACAATAGAGTGAATTCTATATCATCATAACATCAGCAGTTGACAACCGACTCAATCTTTAATAGAGTACTTATAGCTTCTGCTGACACTTGCCTGTAAAGCTTGCACATTCCTCTCCAGCTCAACTATCTATTGAAGTCTCCGAACACATGAACGTTGAGTAACTTGCCTGCAGTAATTAGTATTTTAGTTTCTGTACACATCCAATTATGCACACTAATGCTGTTACAAGAAAACTGCAATAATAGGAAGTAGCATCCCTGTAAGATCTAAGCAAGCAACGTATAATCAAGAAATGAACATTTTAGCACATGGTCCACTTGGTCTCCACCAAAATACGAACAACAAAAGCCTGCATCTTGGTATAACTAAAAACAATAGCCATACCAACTCATAGAACTCGACAATAATCCTCGCCATAAGGACCCAAAACTAAACTAACCATTCCAACCACAAGTATAAGATACACCCATCATATCACCCATTTTAATAATCAAACAAGCTCAGCAATAGTTTGCAATAATAGTTCAACGATTATGGACACTGCAATGCAAACATGGGCAAAATCAAAAGAGAAAGACCCAAACCATCTCAGCCATTCAAGAACCCAGACATTGTTGGACACTGAAAATGAAATGATCAAGAAACTTAAAAGACTGAGAGTGAACCTGATGATGATGAGACCACTGGAGACTGAAAAGTTTTCTGCTTTTGGTAGACCCAATAAGAACAAGGAAGGCCGGCTTCGTCTCCGCTGTATCCAAAGTCATTGTTTTGTTTTTATTTTCATCTTAAAAACCAGAAAATGGTCACAACCATTGACTTGACTTTCATCTCTTTCTCCAATCCTGTATCCTCCCTCTCTCTCTCCCCTTTCAGTTTTGACAAAGATAACCCTAAAGCTGAGTGAAAACTGCAGAAACCGATCAAATTAACAGGGTCATTTGTGTCAAATTCAAGTATCAGACAAAAAAAAAAAAAAAGTACCAGAGCAAAGAGGAGGGTATAGACATAGCACCCGAAGCAAATGAAAAGTATACTCTGTGGGTTAGAACAAACGATGTTTCTTTATCGAATTCGGTTAAAATCGGATGAGTCTGGTTTTAGACGAACCAAAACCAAACTGAACCAGTTTTGCAGTAACAAAAATACTCCACAAACGAGGCCTACAAGGATTAGAGTTGGGGCTTTGAAATCACTGGGACACCATATTGTGTTTGGCTGTTTGCCAAAGGACTTCTATACTTAGGGCCCGTTTGGTTCTCGGAATGGAAAGGTTGGGAATGGAAAGTTGGTCATTTCCTGTGTTTGGCACACCCAAGGAAATGAATAACTTTCCTGCATGCAGGGAAAGTATGAAGGAAAATGAATCTCATGAGGTTATTACCCTTTATTTTCCCTACATTAATTGCACATTAATTGTCTACTCTAAAGATTATTTTAGGGGCCGTGACCACTTACCAAATTTTAGCCTAAAAATTGCCTACTTACTCCACTAAGAGTTTTTTACTCTCTCTGTCTGTTTCTCTCAACTCGTCTCAGACTCTCTCTCTCTCTCTCTCTCTCTCTCTCTCTCTCTCTCTCTCTCTCTCTCTCTCTCTCTCTCTCTCTCTCTCTCTCTCTCTCTCTCTCTGAAATTTCACTCTGATTTCGACTTCCGCAAGCACCGGCGACATCACAGTGGGGTTGGCGGTGATGACGAAGCGGTGAGGCCACAGTTGTTTGGTGACTTTGGGAGAAGTTCAACGTGATTGGATTCGAACCGAGAGGATCCGAATCGGATCTTGCAGAACCAGACACCTCGATCACCTTGTTGCTTCGAATAGGACTCCGATCGATCTGTAAGTACATCCATTTTCGGAGGCAAGAACCTAGCGAGCACAGGCAGCAGATCAAGGAAGCCACCGTCTCCGTGAAAACCCGAAACAAAGCGAATCTCGCCGCTGGGTCAATCCAAAACTCGAATTCTACACAGCCACCACTCTGGTTTCTCCACCGCCCGGAGCCATACCTGAGATAAGCCAATCACTAGCTAGTCCTCCAACCCAACCGGTCGCATCTTCCGCCGCCCAATCCGATCACGACCCCCAAACCGCCGCCGGGGAAGCAACAGCGAAAAAACCAGCCGGCCTCACACTCTGGTGGGTGCCTAGAGCACTTTTTTTTTTTTTTTTTTTTGTATACTGTGAGCTCTGAGAATGAGGAAGGAAAAAAAAAATTACGTGTACGATTGAACATGTAAATTGATCAATTGTATCTGTAGTGTATTCATTTTAGTTTTGGGAGTTTATGCAATTCACTTGAGGGCAATAATATGATTATTGGAGGGCAATAATATGATTCTTGTGGGCAATAATATGATTATTGGGAGGCAATAAAAAGAGTATTGGGAGGCAATTATATGATTATTGAGGGGCGATAATATGGTTACTGGGTATTATTAGGGGGCAATAAATTCAAACGCCGGAATACGATCACTAGTCCGACGACCGAATTCGGGATTCCGGTGACCGGTTGCAGGATTCCGGTCTCCGGTCACTGGAGTCCGGCAAGATCTCCGATGACTTCTCTCACCAAGTGACAAAGAAGGAGAGGGCAAAATTGTCCCAAAAATAAATAAAAAAGAATAAAAAAATACTTAATTGGGTATTAGGGAAATAATCTCTTAGAGT
Source organism: Rosa rugosa (assembly GCF_958449725.1). NCBI lineage: Eukaryota > Viridiplantae > Streptophyta > Magnoliopsida > Rosales > Rosaceae > Rosa > Rosa rugosa. The sequence continues at coordinate 13,912,962 of NC_084823.1, forward strand.
GTTTGGGTAAGTGGGCAATCTCTTAGAGTGGGTGAGTGGGCAATTTTTAAGCTAAAATTGGGTAAATGATAATTTCCCCATTATTTTAATGGTTGTTATTACCAAATTATCTAAGAAACTTTTGGATTTTGAATTGTTTATGTTTTAATAATAAAGATATTATTGAAAAATTGATGTTACGTACTTTCCTATTCATATACTAACCAAACATCAGAAAGAAAAGTAAAATACATTTTCCAATTACTTTCCCGGCGTTTTCAAACATTTGTAGAGAAACTAGTGGGAAATTTACTTTCTCATGCTCATGAAAAAGACCAAGGAACTAATTTCATTTCAAGCAACCAAACGAGACCTAGGTATAAACAGAATATCTCTAAGAGAGTTGGGCAGATGCTATTTTCTTGAATTATACATTACATATTTCTTACACCTCTTTGTAGTCAAACATGAAACAAATGCCAAAAATTAAAGAGAGACAGGGAGATAGAAAGAGGCTATTATTGGCGATTGCTGCCCAAAATTGTAGTATGCAATCTATGTTTGATAAGTATACATGCATATTCCCACTGTCACTAAATTGAAGCTTAATCAATGAACATAATTGGAGTTGATTCATACAACAGGAATTGTAGACATATACCAAGTTTTAAATCTCTAAAACTATTCCATCTAATCTAGCTAGATGCTTATTATTCTAGTAAATCGTTGATCCCTTTTCCATATTTTCCTGGATGCATGAGAACCATCTAATCAACTTCGGATATGGACTTACTTGAATGCTCCCAGTGATTCACCACATGACTACATGAGGGAACTGATCAAACCTTAATAGCCGACGCAGTGCAAACTATAGATGAGTCGTGCAAAAAGTCATCAGTTGTGCCTGAAACAAGATAGCCGAAGGTTGAGGTTTCTGAAGTAGGGGCTAGTCTAGAAGATCAGAAGCCTATCGTTAACAACTGGAGGCAGAGCACAAGGAGCCGACCGTTGTCAACTAAAGCCTTGGAAGTTCTTGAAGTTGATCTCTCCATGCCAAAGAGGAAGAGAAGAGGGTGAGACCTCGCGGCATAAGTCATCGATCATCGAAGTCCGGATCCTTTGAATGACTGCAGCTTTTGATGTTTATTAGTACTGCTACTAAAACAGGAAATGTAGCTTTAATAATACATGTTTCTAATACCAAGTTTGAATAATTTGTGCTTCCAAAATAAGTGAAACAATTACATGTTATTTTAATTTTGTTGTTAAACTCTTGCCAGTCAGAACTGAGCTAATGACATGCATACCCCTGTACTGAAATGTTTTGCTGAAAATATTTAACATTCTGAAATGTCGCACTATTTCACGTCAGTTTTTTTTTTTGAAAATTAATGAAAACTTCATTAATAATTACCAATGGGAGAAAACCCAATGGGAGGAGCCCAAAATAAGGCCCCAACAAGGAAAATTACAACTCAACCATAATCTACATGGATAGGGCAAAAGAGTGTAACCCTAAAAATTAAATAAAACATCATCTCCTACAATAATAACACAACCGCCACCGCTGCCAGGAGCTAAGAGGTCTCGAGAAGTGCCAAATCGAAGGGATGAGAACCGAAAAGCCACTACCAGTAAAATCCCAAAAATGCAAATCCATACAAAACCAAAGTTTAAGGGGATGAGAGAATGGAACCAACACCAAACAATAACTATCTCTAATCCACCAAAGAGACTCAAACCAGGGAGGAAACGAAACCACTGAAATAGGATAGAAGTCAATAGCAAAGAAAAAATCCAATGGTTAATGGGGGGTGAAACACCCATGCGTGAGCACCCATACACTCTAGGTAAGTGTTTCTCACTTTTAAGAGGTAGTGACGACAACCTTCAAGGAGTAGGCCTTTGGTAGAAGGAGGGGAGCTGATGTGAGGTACTGGATGAGGGGAATCATGGAGGTTTATGGATCTGAAAAGTTTTTGGAATGGTCGGCAGAGAAAGGAGGAACCAGGTCCTCTGGAACTGAACATGTGCCAGCAAAATCACCACAAAATGGGTGTAATCATCACAGAGGGTGTAAGAGAATCAAGGGAAAATGATTAAGAACAAGGGAAAAAGGAAAGAGAGGCCAAAGAGAAGCCGCCCCCAACTTTCAAGCCGTCGATCTAGATCCGGAGGGATCTAGATCTGGGCAAGAGAGAAGGGGGAGGGAGATTGGTGTTTTCAGATCTGTTTTCTCTCTCTACTTTTAGAGAGAGAAGCTCTCGAATTTGAATTTGAAGGTTTTCTTATACTAGTAATTGGCATGGCCTACACACCTGTTAACTACTTCCGACATATGACGAGTCAATTATGATAATTTACACCTCCAAAATATGAAATGAAGTTAATGAACAATACATACATACAACCCAATACCATTTGATCTGGTGCAAATAGTCTTTTTATAAGTAGGAGTCTTGATTTCAAGTTAGAAATATGTGGTGTATAGAGTACGTGGTTTTCCAATTGAATGGAAAACAAAAACAAAACATAAAGACATCGATCTTAAACTTGGACAATACCTGGTATCCATGGCAACGAACTGTTCCCACCATTAGTAGCAAAGGGTCCAATTCGAGGCAAGATTTTAAACTAAAATGGGAGCTCGATTCAAAGAAGTTGAGTCTGCAAGGCATATATTCTTGTGAATGCTCAGAACTTGGAGAAAATGGTTATGAAGATCTGTGGGCAAGGATGGTGAGCAATGCCAATAATATTGTTTCAACTTTCAACTGTAAAAGTTGTCATTCAGGAAGACATTCAAAGTAGTTGCTTTGATATATATTCTTTTTTCATTCGAAATATTTCATTTATTTCTTGCAACCCATACACTGTACGTTAATCGATAGACCGTTTTATTTTGAAATGCTAACTTCCCTTAAGCTTTACTAGTTACTATTATGCGCACATAAATTGAACACCTTTAGGAGTTTAGGCTTTAGCAATCATATACTTCTCAATAAAAGCAATAATAACTTGACCTCACTCCATGATATTACAATGCAATAATATGATGATTGAGGTTACCAGGATTTATGCACTGACACTTTCCCTGCAGATAACAACATCCAAAGAACTAGACTTTCGCGGATAACAATATAATGATTGAGGTTGTCAAAATGTCTATTATACCCTCACATATGTTTTTTTTTTTTAATTTTTTTTTTATGGAAGTTGGAGTATAATATATGAGGGTATATATAATAGACATTTTGGTGTGAAAATGATGCCACGTCAGCGATTTAATTGAGATTTTGACGGAGATCGAGTTAACAATAGGGACCTTAGAGCATCTCCAACAGTAGGAATTATTTTGTAGTTAAATATAGCTAAAATTGTGAAATATAGCTATTGATTTAACAATGTTGCTCCAGCAGTAGTAACTATTTATAAATAATATACTATATTTTATCCAATCATAAACTGACATGTGGACAAAAGAGGAGAGATGAATATAACTTTTGCTTTAGCTATGCATGATTCTCTAGCTAAATATAGCTAGCCAATTTAGCTAAAGCTAAATTTAACTTAGCAATAGCTAGTCTGTTGGAGTTGAATTTTGCTTTAAATATAGTTATATATAGCTAAAATTTGAATTTAACTAGTCTGTTGGAGATGCCCTTATATTGTATGAAAATTGAGAGTTTGAGGAGCATTTAGGTGAAATTGAAACGGGAGGAACTAAAACGTTGAGACCCTATAAGTATATGGAGTAAACAGCATTTAGTCCTATATATTTTTTTCTCTTTTTTCTGTAAATAGAATAATACAGTAAACCAAAAAGAGGAAATAGAAAAGATAGCTAGGGAAAAGAGCACACATTTATACACAGAAATTAGAAAATAGAAAAATGAAAGCAACAGGAACCTATGTACAACTAAAACTCCTGCTTATATATAGTCGGCAAGTTTTAACTCTGACCTAGAGCGCTGCCGCCTAGGGTTTCCTTTCTAGGGTTCTAGAAAGCGACGATCGATCGTTCATGAGTATGGACGTGCTTAGTTGGAACTGCAGAGGCATCTGCAATGATGTAACAACGAGGGCGCTGAAGGATCTTATCTCTCAGAATCGACCCCAAGTCGTGTTCCTCTGTGAGACCAAGATTTCGCGTCGGGAAGACTTTCAAACGCTGCACCGAGCTCTAGGGTTCCAGCAATGTAAGGAGGTGTTGAGCAATGGCCAATCAGGTGGCCTAGCTATGTTCTGGAACGATGATGTTTAGGTTCAGGTCAGGACGATTTCCGCCCATCATATTGATCTACACATCGGAGGGGGACCGGGAGTGCCGCTTTGGAGGTTAACTGGGTTTTATGGCTACACCCGTACTGCAGACAGAGATCGGTCATGGCAGCTCCTTAGGGATCTGAGTGATCTGGATTCTTTACCGTGGATAATAATAGGAGATTTCAATGAAATCTTGAATAGTAGTGAGAAGATTGATGGACCGATTCGACCGGAAAGACAAATGCGGGGCTTCCGGGAGGCTCTCGGGTATGGGGATTTGTTGGATCTGGGTTTTATTGGCCCTATGACGACTTGGTGGAACTCAGCTACTCAATTACGCCTGGATAGGGCCGTGTGTACTCCATCTTGGTGTGATCTTTTTGGATATTCCAGGCTCCGACATTTGCCGCCGTCGGACTCTGATCATGTTCCCATTTTGTTACAAGTTAGTACGGTACCTTTGGCGGTTAAGCCCCGACATCATCGTTTTAAGTTTGAAGCCTACTGGCTTCAGCATAGTGATTGTGATGAGGTGGTTAAGGAGGGATGGATGACGGACGTTACTGGAACTCCTATGTATTGTGTTACGAAGAAGATTGCGTTCACACGCATGAAGCTGGACAGATGGCAGAAACAAGCCTTCCGCGGGCGGCAACAGCAAATGTTGGCGGTGAGAACCCGATTGGAAGAGCTTATGGATGTGAATATTTCTGAGGCGGTCCAAGCTGAGAAGCAAGAGTTGATGGAGAGGTTACAAAGGTTACTATCCCAAGAGGAATTGTTTTGGAAACAGCGCTCTCGAGTAACTTGGCTCAAGGAGGGGGATAGGAACACTGGTTTTTTCCATCGAAAGGCATCTAATCGAAGCAGAAAGAACAATCTGTCCGGTTTGTTTGATGAGACCGGAATGTGGCAGGATGACGATTCCGGAATGGAGAGGGTGGTGACATCCTATTTTTCTAGGATGTTCACTGCATCAGAGATTGATTATGAAGCTATGGAAACCACTTTGAATGCTATAAAGCCTTCTGTGACCCAAGGTATGAATGAGATTTTGTGTGCCCAATATACTCGGGAGGAGGTCAAAGCGGCTCTTTTCCAAATGTATCCTACGAAATCTCCTGGACCTGATGGAATGCCTCCACTTTTTTTCCAACACTATTGGGACTTGATTGGGGATGATATCACGGCTGCAGTGCATAGCTTTCTACATTCTGGCCAACTTCTCCGTCAGATTAATTTTACACATATTTGCCTCATACCCAAGGTTAGTAACCCGGAACATATGTCGGACTTGCGACCCATCGCTTTGTGCAATGTTATTTATGAGATTTGCTCCAAAGTCATAGCTAACAGGCTAAAGCTGGTTTTGCCTGAGGTGATTTCACCGTTCCAAAGTGCCTTTGTGCCTGGGCGCTTGATTACAGATAATATATTGGTTGCTAACGAGCTTGCACATTTTGTGCACAATAAGCGGGATGGAAGTGAGGGTTGTATGGCTCTAAAGCTTGATCTTAGTAAAGCGTATGATCGGATGGAATGGATTTTTCTCCGCAAGGTGATGATCAGATTAGGTTTTGCTCAGGGTTGGATTGAGATGGTAATGCAGTGTGTAACCTCTGTCAGATACTCTTTTTTGGTGAGAGGTAAACCACGTGGATTGGTACTCCCAAGCAGAGGACTGCGGCAAGGGGATCCTTTGTCACCATATTTGTTCTTGATTGGGGCAGAAGGCTTCTCTGCACTGTTACAACAGAAACACGAGTTGGGGTTATTGCCAGGAATTGAGGTATGTGCGGATGCTCCTTCGGTGAATCATTTATTGTTTGCAGATGACAGTATGCTTTAGGCACATGCTTCGTTGGAGGTGTGTTATGAGCTACAGGATGTGATTGAGACGTATGGTAGAGCCTCTGGTCAATTAGTCAATTTTGAGAAGAGCTCGGTCGTTTTCAGTAAAAATGTTTCGGAATCCATGAAGGAGGAAGTATCGAGTCTGTTGGGGGTTGAGGTTGTTGCCTCACATGACAAGTATCTTGGTCTTCCAACCTATGTAGGTCGAAAGAAGACATCTACTTTTCAGTATATCAAGGAGAATTTGTCTAAGAAGATTTCTCATTGGCAAGGTAAATTTCTCAGTGGTGCAGGGAAAGATATTCTAATTAGGGTTGTTGCTCAAGCTCTACCTAATTATGCAATGAGTGTTTTCCAATTAACGGCCGGATTTTGTGAAGATTTGGAACAAATGTGTGCGAGATTTTGGTGGGGGAGTACAACTGCTAAGAGGAAGATTCATTGGAAGACTTGGTATGCTTTATGCAACCCAAAGAAAGCCGGAGGTCTTGGCTTTCGGAGTTTGGCCACTTTCAATTCTGCAATGCTTGCAAAACAGGCTTGGAGGGTAATTTCCAATCCATCTTCTCTGGTGGCTAGAATCTATAAAGCGAAATATTACCCGGACGGTTCCTTCTGGTCAGCACCAGCCCACTCTTGCTCGTCCTACTCTTGGCGTAGTATTGCTTCAACTAGGGATGTCTTGAAAGCCCACTCCTACTGGCAAATTGGAGATGGTTCGAAGGTGAGGATTTTTGAGGATTGTTGGATACCAGAACTTTCAACCGGAAGACCAGGTGCAACTCCAGAGTCGGTGGGTACTGTATATCTAGTCAAGGATCTCATAACCGCTACTGGGTTTTGGAATGTGTCTCTTCTCCAACAGTTGTTTCCATTGGCGGAGGTGGAGGTTATATTACGGATTCCTTTGAGTCATCGCGCTGTGGAGGATAGGTTAGTATGGCGGTTGGCTAAGGATGGGCAATTTTCGGTTAAGTCTACCTATAGTAATTCGGTGCAGGCTTCTCCTAGCATTGTTCCGTTTGATCTTCCTGTGAGTGATAGGTTTTGGCAAAAGCTCTGGAAGGTGACTGTCCCAAACTCAGCCAAGATATATATTTGGAAGGTAAGTCATGATATTCTTCCTTCTATGGCACGTCTTCACTCAAGGCGGGTTCAACTGGATTCACAAACATGTGTCCTTTGTGAGCAGAGTAGAGAAACAACTCTCCATCTTTGCCAACAGTGTCCTTATGCTAAACAAGTCATTCAATCTCATGGGGTGCTGGGTCACATTTGCTACAGTCCACAGGTGGAGGGTTTGAATCTCATTGGATGGTTGAATTTCTGTGTGCAGGCGCTATCCTTGCAAGAATTGGGAATCCTAATTTGCTTGCTCTGGGAGATTTGGAAGGAAAGAAATCACCGCGTGTGGGAACAAAAAAAGAGTGAAGCTTGTGATGTAGTTTTGAAGGCTATGTCACGTTTACAAGAGTTTGTGTTTTATAACTCAAAACCGGTCAACTCGAGCACTAGAAGGGCTAGAGGTGTACGGTGGTTAGCTCCTCCAGTCGGGGTGCTCAAAGTGAATGTGGATGGGGCATTCAATCATACTACAAGAAAAGGAGGGATAGGGTTTGTAGTCAGGAACTCGGATGGTCATATGCTAGCTGGTGGAGGTAGGCCGTTGTCCGGCTTAGTCTCAGCGGAGCATGCTGAACTTTTGGCTTGTAAAATGGCAGTTGCCTTTCTTTTGCAGCAGGAGCTTCACTCGGCAGTCGTGGAGACTGATGCTTTAGGTGTACAACGTCAACTAGTCATGCATGGTGGGATTACACATGTCGATTTTGGGTAGGATTTATGAAGACCTGGCTACGGTTTTGGCAGCCAATACAGACTTAATTATTACGTACAAGGGCAGGGCTGCCAATATGGTAGCTCATACTTTGGCTGCCCATGCATGTGACGAACCCCAAGAGTTTTTCTTTTTTTCTACTCCGTTTTTTCTTCAAGCTGCTATTGCAGCTGATATTTCATTGATGTAAGTTTTTACTATTAATAAAGGGCTGACCTCCTTCCTCTCAAAAAAAAAAACTAAAACTCCTGCTATTTTTGCAACTTCGTAAACAATAATTTAACACTAGCTTTTTTTAAGCCTGTCAGTTTCTTCACAGTAATTCTTCTAAAAAAAAAAGTTTCTTCACAGTAATTCATCACCTTTTACACATTCATTCTATCTTCAATCAAAGCAATTATAGCTCCCATCCATCAAATTAGATTTGCGGAATAACGTCCCTACAACTAGGGAATCGAAGGTACTACCAAAACCACCTTCACGGTTTCTATGGCAGAATGCAAATCAATATAATCATATGGCTTTGGATTTGATTCCTCCAGCCTAGATTACAAGATGGTTTTCGGGGAGTACTAGATATGAACCTTGGTTTAGTGTATTTTTGTTGAAAACTGGTTCTTGGGGAATCACTTCCAGAATATATGGATCGAGGTTTGAATTTACAATCTGATATGGAGGGGATACTGCTAAATCGAAGTATTCATTCGTTAGTTCCAATGAAAAAAAGCTAGCATACACTAGAATTCATTGGAACTAAGTCAACTAACCAATGAATACTTTGATTTAGCAGTATCCCCTAGCCTCCATATCAGATTGTAAATTCAAACCTCCATAGTCATGTCCCCTGGGAATGATTCTCTAAGAACTGGTTTTCAACAAAACTACACTGAACCAAAATTCATATCTATAGTACTCCCCGCAAACCATCTTTTAATCTAGCCTGGAGGAATCAATTCCAAAGCCATATGATTAATTATATTGATTTTCCTTCTGCCATAGAAACCGTACGTGAAGGTGGTTTCGGTAGTGCCTTTGATTTCCTAGTTCCAGGCCGGCCTTATTAAGTTTGCCCCCTGTTTTTCTTGTACAGGTAACGCACGAGTCATAGCCATTCCAGTATCAAAGTTGAAAACACAAATGTAGACAGAGGAAATCGCAATAAAACTCTGTGGCTTCAAAGAAAACATTGCCATGAGGGAATAGATCGAATTTTGCTTGCATCCCGCCTCTGGCAACTGTATAGAAAAAACAAAAACAAAAAACTATGTTATTAGGTTTAGAATATTTTGTTAATGACCAAAAGAAAAATGAAAATTGAGAAATAATGGTCAATAAAATAAATATCTATGGCTTGTTTAAAAAATAATTTTATTGAAGATGATTGAAAAAGACAAAACAAATGATTTTACCCACAACCATTTAGTTTATTGGCATTAGTTTCTCATACAATAGTTTTAAAAAGCGAACCCTAAGTCTCAAGTGCAGCGAGAATAACCTATTTAGGCTTCCTTCATCGAGTGAAGCAGCAGAGCACGCACTCCCTATATGCTCCCGTTTTGATTGGGTGGTAGATCTTGTTGGGTTTGTATGGTTAGATGCAACTAATGATGTGGCGAGTTCGTTAATTTCCACAGCCCCACACTGCCTATTAAACCAGTTAGGTTTGTCTACTGTAACATATTTTATATGTTTACACATTTTGACCTGACACGACCCATTGACAACCCGTTGGGATTTTTAAATGGGCCAGTAGTGATCAGTTTATATGGTTTAATGAGTCATCAAATTTAACATGGCACTGCATTTGTTAAACTGGTCGGGTTTGTCGGAACATGTTTTATATTAACCACAACCTGACCCGACCAATTGACAACCCGTGCTATATATGCGCCATGGCTGAATCTGGGTATTGCTTTTACAAGTTTTTCTATAAGATTTCCTTTACTTAGCATACGATTTAAAAGTGAGCGCCTATATATATGATGACTCTGATCTTTGGATTTCTAATTGAATTCATTTTGTAAAAAACAACTAGAGGAAAAAAAATCTAATTAACTTGGTGGTAAAAAAAAATCAACAAAGAGAAAATATCTATGGGAAACAAAATATTGGTAACTTTTGCAATCACCCTTATTTTTTATAAAGCTGGGCGGATGATTTATAAGGCTATTTGTATATCGATCGTGTATAAATTTAGGAAATCAGGATAATGAAAATTATCATTGATGAATTAATGATTTGAATGAATGATGATACAAGGATTAACGATAAATATCATCATACCTTTGATAAATCATGGTTTCGATGACTTTTTAAGATGCCTCATTTTTCTCTTCAAAAGCTCATGATCTTTCTCTTCATCTTGGCTTTCACACGCATCATAAACTACCACTATTCTCTTTCTGAATCACGAAATTGGATGGGTAAATAATAAGTTTGAGATGACAACAGATTTTTCAACAATTGAAAATAGAATAGTTTCTTTTCTATTTCATATCGGGTTGTGAAAATGAAGGGCTTTAATAATCAAATCAGTTTGATATCTGGTTTTGGGCATTGCAATCAGTATCTAAGATTCAATTTATAGGTCAATTCTAGAAGAGCATATTTGAAAAAAGGATCGGTTTCTTATCTTTTACAATGCAGATTGCGAAACAATGGGCGCTAATAATCAAATAAGTCTGGTATCCGGTTTTGACAAAAGTTTATGCATTTCTTGTGGATCGAAACGTTACCTGGGAATTGTTTCCTATTGGGTGCTTTTGAAATCCATGATTTTCTAATATAAATAAAATTTACTCTCTTTCTTTCTTTCTTTCTTTCTCTAAATCACGAAATTTGATAGGTAAATTAATAAGTTTTGAAATGACAACAGCTTTTTCAACAATTGAAAATAGAATAGTTTCTTTTCTATTTCACGTCGGGTTGTGAAAACGATGAGTTTTAATAATCAAATTAGTCTGGTATCCGGTTTTGGGCATTGCAATCAGTCTCTAGGATTCAATTTATAGGTCAATTCTAGAAAGAGCATTTTTTAAAAATGGATCGGTTTCTTATCTTTTACAATGCGGATTGCGAAACAATGGGCGCTAATAATCAAATAAATCTGGTATCCGGTTTTGACAAATTAAAGTTTATGCATTTCTTATGGATCGATACGTTATCTCTGGGAATTGTTTCCTATTGGGTGCTTTTGAAATTCATGATTTACTAATATAAACAAAATTTACTCTTTTTTTTTTTGAATAAAGGGTGGTGCGACTGCCCTCAAGCCTTGATTAATGAAACTGTCGAATACAAGGGAGGGACATTGAGCCTAAACCCCTGATTACAATACGCACTGAGAGAACATCCTGAAATACTATCATGAGTCTCTACTAAACAACTGTATTCAACTAAGCACCAACTAGCAAAGATCGCTCTATTGGCAACTCGATTACAGCATAGCAAAATTTACTCTCTTTCTTTTTAGTGAAACACAAGAATGAAAAAGTAACTTATTGTAGTTTCTAAAGCAATTTGTATTTTAAAGTTCAAACAAAAAAGACATGGTATATAACTGAAAAAAGAAAATATGATTTTTTTTTTTTTTTAAATAAGGGGGTGACAATCCATTAATAAGGTAGAAACACGTGTACAAAATACAATAACCCACCCGCAGTGGGCCCGTCAAAATCAGGTTACTTCTAGCGACCCTAGAAACACTAGTATTCCTAAGTAAAGACGCATTAGACAGCAATGTAATTCAAGTAACTGAGTACCCTGCACTACTAGATAATGAACCGAGCCAAGTCAAGTTGGAATAAAGCTTCGGGGACCTCCATGTGTAAAGGGGGTTACCCTAAAAGCACTATCCACTTGAACAGAAGATTCAGCCTACATGTAGAGCTTCTTATTCCTCACTTTTTGAGAGGGATTCAATCCATCCTCCTTCATCTTAGCTTTATTCTTGCTTCCCTAGGGATGTCCCATCTTGCATTTCTTAGCAGGAGACACCACTAGATCTCCTGCGGTAAGGCCAAAGCGAGATAGTGATCAAAATCAATTAATTGCACCGCCTTAAGGGGAACAACCTATTTCGATCTTTTGGAATAGGTAACCAAAGTCGAATCAGCAACACCCTTTACCTCGGTAAACTGTAATGGTTCAATAGAAGGAGTAGTAATCATACCTCAACATCATCGTGTCCCTCCTCAGCGTCAACCCCTCTTGGAGCTAGTATTGGGGTGGCTGTGACCCTGGCCTACTGTGCTGGAAACATTTGCACAATCTACGTGAACGCCACCTATCCCGGCAATGAAACCATTAATGGAGTAGTGTAATGATTGGGAATAGGGGACGAGAAAATGAGCTTAGCCCACAAAGCAGGGCTGCCTCCCCCATTAACACCAACACTACACCAAAAAATGAATCAGACAACACATATTAGACGACAGCAAACATTTTAACTGTCGTCTGAAATAATCAGACAACAGCAAAAAAAATTCTGTCGTCTGAATTTTTAAATCAGACGACAGTTGTTACATTACTGTTGTGCAATTGTAAATCAGACAATGGCTGTTTTTTTGATGTTGTCTGAATCAATCAATTCAGACAACAGTTATTACATTGAGGTTGTTTAAGGTTGATTAACACAATGGTTGAAAAAAGATGTCGTCTGATTGTTTTTAATCACACAACAGTAATTACTTTTCTGTTGTGCAATTGCTATTAATACAATGGTTGAAAAAGATGTTGTCTAATTGTTTTAATTCACACAACAGTTTGTTAGTTATCTGTTGTGTCACTCTCTTTCAGACAATGTACCTGAATTGATGTTGTGTGAGTTTTAGGGTTCAGTATATATGCTAGCTAGTTAACACTTTGCCAAATTTTCAATTTTCATTTCCCTCCATTCCACCAAATTTTACATTTCACATTGACTAGTATTTAAAGGAAAGAACCCTAGCCCATTTGCTCCTTCTTCCTCTCTCGGCCGCACACGCCCCTCTCTCTATCTCTCTCCCCGGCTCCCCCCTTCTTCCTCTCACCATCTCTCTGTCACGCCGGAAAGCTCGACTTCCGGCCGTCGACTTTTGGCATTGCCACCACCAAAAGATAGCATAGGCGATGGAGAACAAAACCCAGCCACCCCGCCCTCGATCGAGATCGCCGAACCACCACACACGACCCCTAAAGCTATGTCGTCGCTGTTCCTTAACCCTCTTCGATCTCCGGCCATCTTTTCAATCTAAAACACGGTATGTTTCTCCCAGATCCAACCTCCTCTTCTTCTTCTTCCTCCTCCCGATTCTCTCACTCCCTCCTTTTTCCTCTGTAAATTTCTCTGAATCACTCTCTCTCTTTTTCCTGCGTTTTGTTTAAATTTTCTACGGCCTGTGTGTTTGTGTCTCTGAGTCTGCGACTTAGCTGCTTGTGTGGTTTGATTTTGATGCATGGCTCTGATGTGGTTCGATTTTGTTTGGTGTTTTGAAAACAAAGATGGATCGGTACCAGAGAGTGGAGAAGCCAAGAGCAGAGACGCCAATTGATGAGAATGAGATTAGGATTACGAGCCAAGGGAGGATGCGAAACTACATCACTTACGCCATGACTCTGCTTCAGGTCTCTTATCTAATTTTGGCCTCTCATTTTTAAGTAAAAAGTGGTGCCTGTTGATTGGTATGTTTAAATTTTTTTTAGCAGACTCGAAATTTTAGTGTTTAAACTTGTGGATTTCTATGATATGTGGCAAATTTTGTAATGATATTAGTCAGATGTATGAATTTGTTTTGATGAATGCCGTTTGGGAACACGGAATAGTTATTGAACTTGTGATAATTGTTTTTTAGTTAGCTAGCTATCTATATATGCAATTGGTTGGTAAGATATACTGCTTATGCAAGTCGAAAATGCAATTGTATGATATATAGGCAACTCGTGGATATACATGTGTATTATGCTGCTGGTTGTTGTTGTAATAGGCTTCTCTGATGGATAGCATCTAGTTACTATGCTGTGGTGCTTTTCAATAGTGTGTATAAATTTCTTCAATGTATCGCAGGACAAGGGTTCGGACGAAATTGTTTTCAAGGCTATGGGAAGAGCTATCAACAAGACTGTGACGATTGTGGAGCTAATTAAGGTTAGATGTCTCATTGTGTATCACTATGCTGGATGGTTATATGTTCACTAGATCTAATAGGCTGACAAGTTAGTCTTATTACTTGTATTCCAGAGAAGAATTGTCGGTCTTCACCAGTATACTACAATTGGATCCACCGACATAACTGATACTTGGGAACCCCTTGAGGAAGGCCTTCTACCGTAAGAGTCGCTAAAACTAAATGTGCCCAGATAAAACTAAAGCTGCTTCTAAGTCTATCTTATAGTCCAATGATTCAGCTCCTTCAAACTATCCACTCTCTTTGTTCTCATTCATTGTTATGTTTGATAGCGATTACACTTTCGTCTAAGTTAGGTTATTAATACAGTGAGAATTGATTATGAACATTGAGAAGGTTTACCTTTATTTGTTTTGGATATTCAATTATGTGTTGGGTGTTCATCTTGTTTTGATTATGCTGAAATCAGAATTGGGTTTGTTGTGTTTTGGTTTTAGCTAGCTGGTGCGTGCTTTAGGTGGAGTTGTAGCGTCGTCTTCGCTTTTGGGGGTTTCTTGTTTCTCTAGGTGCGTGCTTTATAATTGAACTTCTTCTCTAGTTTCTCTAGTCACAAATGACATCTCCTCAGTTAGGAAGCACTTCCATTAATTGTTAATTTACCTTGCTTTTAGAAGGATTCAGTTACAACAATCTTGTTTTCAATTCCAGTTTGTGTTCTGTGGTGTTGAAAGTTGGAGAGAGATCGATTGATATGGGAATGAAGGTGGGTGGTTTGGTAGAGCAGAGCAGAGAGATCCATATAAGTTCCTTCTTTTCCAAAGTCCTTGCTATGTTTGTCTAACTGGTGATATCTTTCAATTGATTTTGAGTTTTTGGGTTTGTTTTTGTTAAGTTCCAGCTCTTCTATTTAGGATTCATTGGTAAAAACTCAAGGTAGAAAAGAGGTTCTGCAAATGTGAATTTGTGTTTCTGAGTTTCTGACCCAGTTGCACTTTTACTGAAAACTGTACATTTTGGTTGGGAACTTGAAATTATTATCTTCTTACAAATTGCAGTAGACATCTTAAAGATCGTTTCAGAATTGGAATCTCCTAAAAACAATTTTTCTAGAATTACTTATGATTTTTCAAAGTTGCAGGTCTGCTGCAGGAATTTCTGTACACAGCAATACTGTCTTTTTCTTTCGGTTTCTTTTAGTAGTTTTCTACGTCCAATCTTTCTTGAAAGCACCAGTACTTGAAAAGTAGGCATTCCCATCCTTCAAATGAAATCAGTCTTACTCTTTTTGGAGTTCGTACGAAGGAATTATGTCATCACGAAGTTAGCTCTATGCATTAGGATTTCTGCAGCATAATTTTCTGAAAACATTGAGTACTTTTCTGGGTGTTAAACTATCTCAGTTTCTTGTGTGGACTGAAAGAAGGTCTTATGTTAGCTTGTTCTTGTGCTTGACGTGGCTAGAGTTTAGGAAGACACCTAAATCTAGTTTTATTCTTCTTTTGACTTTTCATACCTATATTCCTAGTTTAGGGATTCCATGTAACTTTCAAAATTTCTGCTTATTTCAGTTTTTCTCATTTGCTTCTCCAAATCATTTAATCACTTTAGTCTATAATGTTGACTCAGAGTACTTGTGCTACCTATTCTTCATTCTTTTATTCCTAGTGCATGCTAGACTGGTGGTAGATGAGATAATGGGCTTGGGATTTCCTTTGCTTTTTAGTATACATCACCTGACCTAGTATTTTTCATCTTACTGCAGATACAAGGATGCTAGTAAGACTTCATTCAAGTCCTCAACTCGGTTAGTATATGATGCAAGACTACCCAAAAACTTGGGAAGATCAGAGATGCTCAAGCTTCAATCAAATTTTGTACAAGTACTTTCACTTTTTGTTAGACTAGTCTGTAGCACTTAAATGCAGATATGAAACTATCTAAACAATGGATATGTTAATTCCTGTGTTGGGATGAAATAGTTTTTGGAATTAATGGATGTGTTTCTGGAATCAGTGGATGTGTTGTTTTTATTGTGCAGAATGTATGTTTTTATCTTCTATAGCTGACAATTCAATACCAACAGCAAACCATTGTCTAACAAATGAACATAACAAAAAGAGAAACAAAAAACTGTTGTGTGAACCATCCATCTACAATAGTTTTCAAACCTAATCAATTGTCCAACTAGATATAACACAACAAAAAATTAAAATAATTTGTTGTCTGAAGTTAAGGAAGACCACAGAGAATAGGAAAGCTATTATTGTATGACTTGATTTCAGACAACAGTTTATTAGAAGATGTTATATTATGAAACAATGATATACAATGGCTACACGCTTATTCTATCGTTTTGTTTGAATTCAATCAATAGTAAACAGCTAGTCAGATGATGTACAACCTTCATTCAGACAACAGTTTATTTACAAGCCAATGTTTTCTGATTGTTCTTCACAAGTTTCTCTCTTCTAGCATCTGTTGTCTGAAATTGATTTGCACAAGAGTTAAGATACTCATCGCTGTTGTTCTTTCTGGTGTTCAGACAATAGTCATGTAAGTCGTTGCTGTTGTGCAAAATTTCCTCAGACGACAGTTACCTCCTATTGTCTGATTCACCCATCAGACGGCATTGAGATAGACAACAGCAACGTGCCTTATCAGACGACAGTGAAAAACTGTCGTCTGATTCATTTTTTGGTGTAGTGCAAGCTGTGCTCTTGGAACACAACCCTAGAAACCCTACCCCCATAATGTGTTACTAACTCACTAACGTAACTGAGGTGGCTTACTACCTCACTTCCCATCAAAAGAAAAAGAAACTTTATTTTTTTTCAACTCCTTAAGTATATCCGGCCGCATATATATCAACTATTTTGACAATTAATGCACTACATGCCTCTATAAAAACCTGCATACTACCTTTATCAAATGTAATGTGATTCTGGTATAGCTATGGTTCTAAGTACTAAATGCTCCGTCAAATTCACAACTTACAAATACTTGGCCACATTTAAAAGCTAATTTAAGTATCAAAAGTCCTTTGGCAAACACCATGTCGGTGCATGTCATAGTGATTTCAAAGTTCTCAACTTTGATCCTTGTAGGTCTCATTTGTGGAGTATTTTTTTTTTTTTTAATTTACTACTAATTTAGTTAATTTGGTTTTGATTTTGGTGTGTCTGAAAACCAAACTTATTTGATTTTAACCAAATTCGATAAAATGACATCGTTTGTTTTAATCCACAATACTTGAAACTTTTAATTTTCTTTCAGTGTTCTATCTCTGCCTCCTCTTTGCTTAATTACCTCAACACCAACAAAGTATCAACAAAAAAATCTCTATGAGGGAGTTGTGCAGATTCTATTTTCTTGAATTCTGCATCACATATTTCTTACTATTATTCTCTGTAGACTGTATGCGTAGCCATGTGTACGTACATGGCTAAGCATAGATAAGTGCTTTCATGGAAATAATTCTAGCGATGTGCTTCGCTCTCTGTGTGCTCGCCAAACGCTAAGCTTAGGGAGATATTGATAGGTGTTCGCTTAAACGCACAGATGCGATTCATCGAGAAGAGTCGGTGAGCCTGCTAAGAGTTCCTCCATGTGTATCGACGAGTTTCGTTGATAGGAAGTTGGTGCAGGAGCAGGCCCCACGAAGAGCGCCGACCCCCGAAGCCTATAAATAGGGAACTACTCCTCGTTTGCAAGGTAATTCATTCTTTACTCCATCAAACCATTACTCTACCAAAATGAGCTATGACTTGAGTATCGAAGGAATAAGGGCCAGATCATTCCGGCTTTCCTCTTGATGACCTTGTTATTCTTTGCAGCCTTCAGCGAATAAAAGCTTACAACGAGTAGCTCTGTTGAGAGCAATCAAGCCTTCATTGAATTCACACCTCAACATAGTCAAACATGAAACAAATGCTACAAATTAAATTGATGGAGGCTAATATTGGCGATTGCTGCTCAAAACTATAGTACATTCTATGTTTGGTAAGTATATATATATGCATGTTCCCATTGTCACTAAATTGAAGATTAACCAATGAACATAACTGAAACTGATGCATATATACAATAGGAATTGTAGATGTTTGAGCCCAAAGTATTTTTGGCAAGATCCCTTGAGGGGGTTCAGCATAGTGGGCCGATACCTGCGGCCCAAAATTAAGTCTGTTTGGGTTTGGGTTATAGCTTCGCCCATTCTAGAGTCCATAAGGAAAACGAGCCCTTATAGAAATCAAGTAGCAAAGACCGGTTAGGAATCTTCAATCAATAATCCTTCTATGGCAAGGAACGGTCAAAACCCTAAGGTATAAATACTGGGTTTCAGGGACGGAAACAAAACAACTCTTCAATCAACTAATCGCACAGATTATCAAAGCCTCCCCGGAGCAACCTTCAACCTAGTTGAAAACCAGCGAAGCAAGGGTAACGCCCTCGCAACCCAGCGAAGCTAAAGTCATGCTTTAGCAAACCCGTGCTTTCTCCTATACTTCCCGGTGATTGCTTTGCTTAGTCTACAATACTAAGTATTGACTCGGTGACGCAAGAGATCACACCACAAGTCCTTATCCGTAAGGCAAGAAGTCTTTTTCCGAAAAGCATAGAAAAGAACCTGGTGACGAGGTTGGTGCTCTCCTCGTCCACAACGTTTGATTCAGAAGGTTGGAGTTTTTGAACTCCATGATTTGAGCATTCTAGGACTTCCCTCTGACAAAGATTTCCCTCCGGCTTCCCAATGATGGACGCAAAGAGACTCTAGAAAGTCCCACTGGGCGTGCCAAAATGTTTGGCTCCAAAACCAGTCTGGGGTGCAAACTGTCTCTTTTAAGTGCGCGAGCCTGCCAACACCTCTCGGTGTAGTCGTCGGGGCGACTCTTGACCTGACTCCACCAACCACACATATTTATACAGCTCATCTTTTTCAGTTTGTTTTCTCCCTTTCTAATTAAATTTTTGTTCTTTATCTATAATTCTATCCCATGTTATTTTCCAAACTTTGCTCTGTCTCTGCTACTATATATGGTCGAAACGTACATAGATTAGCAACAAAAGTTTTATTCAATATTCAAACCCATTTTTAATTGATAATTCGGACCTCTAAACTTTGAAATGAATGAGACATTAAAACAACCCATCTAGTATCAATAGTCTCTCTAATTATAAGTAGGAGTCTTGATTTCGACATATAAATATATTTGTCGTTGTATCCTAGTCCTCATGTTGATCTTAAACCTGGGAATAGAGTGGTTTTCTAATTGAGATTCAAGCAAAGACAGATAGAGCAATATATAGGTCGGGTTCATAAAACTAGATTAAAACAAGGACTAAATTCAGTTTGCCCCTTCAACTTTGAGGCAAACATCAGTTTGGTCCCTGATTTTTTTTTTAATCATGATGGTCCCTCTACTTCCAATTTCCATCACCCGAGTCCAAATTTCAAATTTGACTCCGAACATGACTTCACAAGATGACTTGGCACCGACATCATGGCCCATAAGAAGGGTAAAATGGACATTTAACAATAAAAATATCAAAAAGAAAATCACAGGATAATAAACCTGCACCTCTCTCTCTCCCCCAATCTCCGACTCACTCTCTTCTGAGAATTCTGAAATGGTGGTGGCCTCTACATCTCTTGTTTCCCAACTCTCTAGCCCTAAATCCTTGAGCACCACCTCTACTTCTATCTTCACCATTTCCATCCTGAGTTTCCCCAATTTCATCTCCATTTCCAGATGCATTTACACTCAAACAACCTTGAACTCCTTGACTATCAACATTACCAGAGGCCTCACCACCCCAAAACTGACCACTTCTATCAAATAAGCCTTTCATTCCTTCACCACCAAGGCCTTCATTCACCCACAAGTGAATGTTTCCACTACCATCTAGACCACCCAAACTGCCAACAAACTGAAATTTCTCACCAAACCCGGCCACCTTGAATTTCTTCAAGACCAAAAGCTTGAACACCACCAAACTCAACCCCTACGCCATTTCCACCACCCCAGAAGCTCACAAACACCGGGTGAGCAATTTGTTACGGTGCGATCCAAAGATGCAGACTTCACTGGTTATGCAAACAAGACTTGATCCCCCTTGTAATTGCCACCTCTATGCTCATTTTCACCTGCTTTTCGTCCTTCAAAATCCAATTCAAATTTCTAATTTTCAATGAAACTTACGTACCCAACGAAATCCGATCGATCCTGAGCTTCGTGGTGTCGCCGACCTCGAATGACTGGACGCCAGAGATGACGCCAAAAAATTCCCAGCCAATAGCGCCTGCGAGGTAGGTGCAGCCAGTGTAGAAGGTGAGCTTCTCGTTCCAGGAGCGGCGCTAGCGGCGGGCCTCCTCGACAAAGAGGAACTTCGGCGAGGTGGGGAGCTGGTAAAGGTTTTGATTGAATCCTGGAGATCCTGCAATAGGCTATAAAGGCGGGTCGAGATCGATTCGGAGTTATTGTGGTTACGATCTGAGGGGGAAGTTGACATGGGTTGAGACATGGTGGAGGTGGAGAGAGAGGCTCTCGGTTTTTAGGAAGAGAGACGAGGAAAATAGTATTAAGGGTAGTTTGGACATTTTATCCAAACTGAGGGTTAAAGTCTGAATAGTGGGCCATGCTTGTCGGTGCCAACTCACCATATGATGTCATGTTTGGAGTCAAATTTGAAATTTGAACTCGGGTGATAGAAATTGAAAGTGCAGGGACCATCATGATTAAAAAAAAAAGATCATGGATCAACTGATGTTTGCCCCAAAGTGGAAGGGGACAAACTGAATTTAGTCCTTAAAACAGTTAACAAACCCTCATCTAGAGAAAAAATTACTTGTATCAACAAACCCCATTATCCCTTCGGATCTAGGCATTAACGTTGGTGTCGCTTATGAGAAGTCGATACGAAAGTGTTAACGTTAGTGATCCGTAGGGATCTCTAGTTAGCTATAAATAAAGAGAGAGAGAGAGATTGACACAAGATGTATAGTGGTTCGCCTCCGCCTGAGCGGGAGACTACGTCCACTTGAATGTGTACTAGTGTGTCGAGCCTTGCGGCCCAACGAGATTACAAGGGATGTAATGGGATGTCCTAATTGTGGGAGGGGGGCATTCCTCTTATAGATGAAGGAATGCCCTTCCTATACTTATTCTTCGATGTGGGACAAGTTTCCACATAATTCTAGTAGAGAAAGCTTAGAAGCATGTAGAAAGCTATGTTGTGGTGACATCTTGGCAAGGGCGGGAAGGTGGCTTCCCGGTGGTGGATTTGTGACTTCCGGATACCGCCGCGTAGCTTGAACATAGGGCTACACGATGCATGTCTCGGTTGGGCCTTGCCATGTCTTGTGGATGTCCCAAAGTGGGTGTTACTTATGCTTGGTGACGTAGTAAATACTCCATATTATTGGAGGTATGTACAAGTCCCCGAAGTCCCCGAGTAAGAGTAGCTTCTTGGTTGGGGAGTTCAAATCATGAAGTCATCAAGCATAAGTAACCGGGCGGTACGGAGCCCCTACAAGTCCCCGAACTCCGTAAGCAAGAAGGGACTCGTTAACCTGTACAATCAAAGACAAGAAGACAGGCATATGTAGAATGCTCGTTGCATTGGGCAACAAATGTGAGTTGCATTGATATGCGTTGGCATATATAAACGTATAAGCGAATGGCGTCGAGGACGATCAATTACGACGTACAAAACGCGAGAGCGCGTATGGCCGTGTGAGCATATGGATTGCATATGATAAATGTAAGTTGTATGAGCGCTGCGAAGGTAAGCGTTTGTAGCGTGTAAATGATGAGTATGTGAACGCTTGTGTTGGTTTGGTTGTGGCTCGTATTAATGGAACGCAAAAAGAATTTGATTTGTCGCGGGCGACAAATGGTAGAAAAATTCCATGTTCCATTAACGTGTGGTGGGATGAGCGGAAGCTCAATGGGATGCCGGGAAGGCATGAGCGGGAAGCTCAAGGGTTGCCGGGAAGGCATGAGCGGGAAGCTCAATGGGGTGCCGGGAAGGCATGAGCGGGAAGCTCAAGGGTTGCCGGGAAGGCATGAGCGGGAAGCTCAATGGGGTGCCGGGAAGGCATGAGCGGGAAGCTCAAGGGTTGCCGGGAAGGCATGAGCGGGAAGCTCAAGGGTTGCCGGGAAGGCATGAGCGGAAGCTCGTGAGCGGAAGCTCAATGGGATGGGCCCCTGCTAGGCCCCGCTAGAGAGTCCCCGACTCCCCAGCCATGTTTGTTGAGGGGGAGCTGCACGGAGCAGAGGGTGTTGGGAAGCGATCCCAATCTTTGGTACCCAAGCGTCGGGGTTAACTGCCGGATCAATGGCTGCCGTAGGCTGTGTTAACTAGTCCCTTGTTGCCGAATCAATGGCTATTATGAGGCGTTGCCTGACCGCTTGGCGGTTTTGGTCGTAGACCGTGGACTCGTAAAGTTTGTATGTGCAAGAAAAAATGACAAAACACACAGAGCAAGCATGTATAGACATGGCATGTGCGGTAGCTCAATTTGCAAGAGCGTAAGAGATAAGATGAAGCTACTTATCTTATGCCGGGTTGGAGGCTAGCGGAGTTTTGGCCGAGCGTGCCGGTCCATTGCCTGGGGCGGATAAAGTACTCCGATAATGTCCGTCAACTCGTAGTTGCATTTGAATTACGCTACGGTACTCCGATAAAGTATGAATGAGTACTTGTTGCGAGATTGCTAGTTCACACATATAATCATATTAGTCACAAGCATAAGTAGTGGTATTGATGACATGTTTGATTATATGCTTGTAACATGAGTTTCGAATTGGCAATGAAATGCTACAGAAACATGTCACCGTGTGCGATTCTAACACCAAAAAAATTAGGGGTAAGCATGTTATATATGCATGGTAGTGCGCAATTTGGACTTGGCCAAATATGCATGGTTGACTTCCATATCCAATTCATACGTGGGCATGTTCTGCTAATCAACTTGGATCATAAGAATATAGATATAGCTATATATACATATAGCTCATGCTATCACATGCAATTGTGGATAGGACAAGACTAGTCATTAAGACTTGGAAAGGTACATGCACGGTTTACATCTCTCTAGGAGAGAAATGGCAAATAATTTAAGCATATAACTGTTCATTTGATAATTAGCTTAACAAGAAGTGTATGCGTCCATATGTGATGGGAACGGTACAAGCGGCCCACACAGATATAAATATATGTGAAATGTACGTGCAGGCAGGTGTCTTGCAAATGATGCAAAAGGCAGAAGCACGTGGTGCTTGAATAGTAAGGAGGAGACCATAAATCGAAAAAGGGAACTTAGCTTATCGATGTACGGAGCAAACCGCTAGATGATGAACACCCAGCCCAGATTTGTTGAGCATCACGGTGATGAAGGAGTGAGCAGTCATCACAAGGCTCCAGCGGTCGAGTGCAGATGCAGGTGTGGTGATGAGTTGATGATCACTGTTCGGCGCTTATGGTCAGCGGAGGAAAAGTTCAGCGGAGGAAAGCTCGTGGTGCTTTGACCTGCATCTGTTGGCGGAACGGAGTTTTGTTTGTGAAGTTTTCGTGTAGCGGAGGCGGTAGCTTGCAGCTATGATGCAGTGGCGGTAAGTGACCGCTGATAGGTGCACTGATCAATTTCAGGATACCCAGTGACCGGTAAACGACGATGTTGTGCACTTGTCGTTGGCATGCCGGTGCCGGCGGTGCCTCTTGACGTCGGTAGCCAGTGGTGGCTCTTGGTCAGCGGAGGGGAAGTTATCCGGCGGTAATGGCCAGAGGGAGAGGCTAGCGGAAGCGGAGTGCACGTTTGTGATGCCGGAGTTTGGGCGGAGAACTCCTTGGCGGAGGTTTGCCGCTGAAGAAGTGTGGCGGAGCGGAGACAGTCCGGCGGTGGTGCAGTGAACTTTGAAGCTGGGCGGCGACCCGCAGAGGGCGGAAGCCTGGGGTAGGCCGAGCTGTGCCTAGCTGTGATGGTTGAGCGGAGGCTGTCCGCTGATAAAGTACAGCGGAACAAGTCCGGCGGAGCTATGGCCGAATGGAGGCCGCTGGTGACCGGTGGAGTGGAGCCTTGTGGAGAGTCGACACTAGCCCAGCAGAGGATTCGAAGTGCAGCGGAGGTGTTGCTCAGCGGTTAAGCTCGGCGGAGCGGTGATTTGGCAGCGGTGATTTACCTTGCCGCTGGTGTGAGCATGGTGAAGGGCAGGCCCAGCGGAGGATGTTGCAGTCGCTGGCGGAGGAGCTCAGCGGAGCAGTTTGCAAGGCGCTGAGGTGATGGCCATGCCATGCAGCAGGTCGACTGTGCTGTGATCGAAGCGCAGAGAATGGGGATGGGTGCCCAGAGCAGTTTTCTGGGTGCCCAGAGAAATTTGTTGTGTTGTTTTTTTTTTTTTTTGGAGTCAGCGTTGACCTTCATGGGTTGGGCGCTGACCAACCTTGACTGGTGCTGACCGAAAGTGTGAGCAAGCCTGGTGGGCGTTGACCAACCCCGCCGGGCGTTGACCAAGCTTTGACCGCCCCCAATGTTGGTGTTTCTGCAAGTTTTGACCACTCCATGGGCGTTGACTAACTCCGCTAGGCGTTGACCACGTGTTGACCAGCCTGCAAGGTGCAAATTTCTGCACACTCTGCCCTAGTTGCCGCCAAGAAACATTAATTCAAACATAAACTCAAAGAATGAAGGAATTTCTTCAAGCTCCGCTGAGCAGACTTAGCTCATGGAAGGTGACGAAGCCAACGTGTTGGCTTCCCACAGACGGCGCCAATGTTAACGTTAGTGATCCGTAGGGATCTCTAGTTAGCTATAAATAAAGAGAGAGAGAGAGATTGACACAAGATGTATAGTGGTTCGCCTCCGCCTGAGCGGGAGACTACGTCCACTTGAATGTGTACTAGTGTGTCGAGCCTTGCGGCCCAACGAGATTACAAGGGATGTAATGGGATCTCCTAATTGTGGGAGGGGGGCATTCCTCTTATAGATGAAGGAATGCCCTTCCTATACTTATTCTTCGATGTGGGACAAGTTTCCACATAATTCTAGTATAGAAAGCTTAGAAGCATGTAGAAAGCTATGTTGGTGTGACATCTTGGCAAGGGCAGGAAGGTGGCTTCCCGGTGGCGGATTTGTGACTTCCGGATACCGCCGCGTAGCTTGAACATAGGGCTACACGATGCATGTCTCGGTTGGGCCTTGCCATGTCTTGTGGATGTCCCAAAGTGGGTGTTAGTTATGCTTGGTGACGTAGTAAATACTCCATATTATTGAAGGTATGTACAGAAAGTCTTCGTCACTTATCACACACTTGAGTTTGCTCGTACATTTAATCGTCAGTGTTAAGTCAATGCTCATCATTGTTAAGTCAAGGCCCGTCAAGTGTTAGGTTAATTGAACAAAGAGTGATTCTAGTTGGATCTTCAAATTTGATATTTGGACCTCCAACTTTTTTCAATTATTAATATACTTTGTCAAGTCATATGAAAAGACAAATAAGGACAAAGAGAGAAAACTGAAAAAAAAAAAAAAAAAAAAAACTCTTCTTTAATTACCTCCCTAAACATAACATTCAATTAAATTGATTTTTTATTTTTTATTTTTCCAGAATTTCCTTATATTGACATATAGTTTTAAAATTTACCTAAAATAATTAAGTAAAAAAAATAATTTCTATAGATGGCCCATCATTTAATACAAAAATAAATTCAAAACAATCTGATTGGGAATTTCTTTAAACTAAATTCATCGAGTATTATGATATAGTTATTACTCGATCTTCCAACCCAAAACCCTTGAAATTCCTTCTTTTAGCAAATTCAAAAGGATTCCAGCAACATATCAAGATTGAGAACCTCTGATTAATTTTGGTGGAGGAGAGACCTACTCATAAAAGAGCAATATCATGTGATTTTGATTCATTCTTCTTCTCATGTTGAAGATAGAGATAAAAAGTAGAGTAACATATTGTTGTATCTTATGTTCAATGGTGTTTTGGTAAAAAAAAAAAAAAGAGGTCTACTTAGCCTTTTAAGTATTCTAAAAAGTAAATTAGATCGAGGTGTACTAAGTATGAGAGGTCCAAATAGCAAATTTGGAGGTCCAACTAGAACCACCCTTGAACAAAACGCTAAAAAACAAAAAGGAAAATCAGTGATCAATCTTAACCTCTTAGGCACCCAGAAATTTTACTCTTGGCACCCAGTCTTTTCTTCGGCTCGTTCCTCCTTGCTAACTGGTTCAAGGCTTACAACTTCAAGCTCGAGTTCTAAATTCAATCACGAGATGACTCGAGCCTTGGACTTGACTTTATCTCGACTCTTTTTACTAAACTCTCAAGTAAAAACAGATAAAATCTGAACGCCTACTCGTTCGTTTACACCCTCACATAAACTCGTCCACGCAGTGAAAGCAATGCTTAGAGTGACGCCAATGGCAATGACCTCTCTACTATCCCACATCACCTCTCTTTCTCTCCCTCACAAACCCCTCTCGTCGTCTCTTTTCCCTCATTCTGCAAAACCCACAAAAACCCTCTTCCTCAGATCCTTCTCTATCTCCTGTTCTTCCTCCTCAGACCCTCCTCCAAACAGCTTCAATGGAGATATTGGGCCTTACTTGTCCTGTTCCATGCCCCATAAGCGCCTTAAAGTTGTTGTCTTGCTTAGCGGCGGTGTCGATAGCAGTGTCGCCCTCCGTCTCCTCCATGCTGCCGGTCACTCCTGCACCGCCTTTTACCTCAAAATTTGGTTTCAAGTATGTTTACATCAAACCCATTTGGATAGAGATGATATATTCTTTTGGGTATTGAAAAAGTAGAACAAAGTGTTGAACTTTCTGTGTTGTTGCTTAGGAAACATGTAGTGTTTGAGATATTCCAGATTCTGCGTGTTCAAATTTGATTTAGCAATGTATTATTATGAGAATATAAGGATACTAATCTTATTATGCATTTTCTTTTATCTACTTGACTTCTTTTGCTAATTTGTTCTGGGTAGAAAAAAGAGCTGACTTTGATGAGTGGGTTTTTGTAGGAAGGCTTTGAGAACTTTTGGTCAGAATGAACTTCATTTCCAGCTTTGAAGTCCTCAATGGTGAGATTGACATCTTCACCATCTTCTTCTTCAGCAAGGTAGGTTTCTTACTCCCTCAAGTCCCTATACTCTTTGTAGCGTGCAGCTAGTTGGGCACTTGCATGACATTGCTTGAACCAATGCTCAATTGATCCACATCGATAACACATGTCATTGTGGTTACCTCCCTTCATTTGAGGTGCATGTCGTGCACGTTGTGGATATTCCCTAGGAGGGTTGGAGCTATTACCATGGCTCATGGTGCTACCTCCACGGCCCATGGTGCTACCTCGACGGCCGGCGTTGCCATATCCACCTCTCCCACATGTTGCGTTGCCATCACGTGTGCCCGCTCTAAAGTTGCGGTTTCCTTCCTTATTGGGGCGGTTGTATGGACCCATACGTCCCTCATGTCCCCTTTTATTAGGGTACTCATGTCTCCTATTATTAGGGTACCGCTCCTTGCGCCCTCTTTTGGGTGCATTATAATTCGCCTTAGGAACGCTCTTAGTTCCAATGGGCCTTGAATTATAATTCTTCACGAGGATGTTGTCATGTTTTTCAGCTACAAACATAACATTGATGAGATGATTAAGCCTCGTAATTCGTCCAGCATTGACTTCAGTACGATATTGCTTTGATAGCAAAAGTGTTGTGACGGGGAAAGTGGAGATAGAGAGTCTTCTCAATTAGCTTTTGTTCTGTGAGAGGTTGTTCACAAAACCTCAACATGGATTTGAGGCGAAGAGCTTCTGAATTATATTCAGCAACAGACTTGAAGTCGGCGAAGCGTATATTGTTCCATTGAACCTTCAAGTCAGGGAGGAGGGAATCTTGGATATTGCCAAAACGCTCTTCTAGCGCTACCCATAGGTCTCTTGCATCCTTGATCGACATGTACTCCAATCTGAGTGATTTATCCACGTGGCGTCGCATCAAGATAAGTGCTTGAGCATGCTTTATAGGTGTTCGTTGGAACACAAGACCCCGGTCAGGTGCTTGGATTATAGGTAATATCCCTTTTGAAGTGAGATGGTTCTCAACGTCGGTTATCCAGCTATGGTATTCCGAGCCTATTGAGTCAAGCATGGGAAAGTTGAGTCTTGGTTCATTCGACATCCTGAAGATAAGAAGAGAAGATATATTAGTTTCGGAGTTTAAACTTCCACGAAAACTAAAATAATAAGATTTCTGAGCTATACTACCAAGAAATCAATTTCCAAGAATATTTAGATGAGACCGAAACAATGATGTTTAATATGGTCATAAATTGATGCTTGCGGACGCTCTTAGTCCGAATATTATGAACACTCTTAGTTCATTGATTACGAACGCTCTTAGTTCATTTAGCTTGAATCCCTATAATTCCGCTTTTTGATTGCAAGTCTCCGAGAAAAAGAAGAGAAAGGAATAAAAACTCAAAAACGGGAACTTTAATCTTTAAAACTTACTTGTTGAAATTCGGAGCAAATTCCCTTCTGAGCAGATCCCACTTCAAATGGTGTACAAGTCTCAAAACGACTCCAACAAGGCTGAAATTTCGAGATCAGATAGAAGAGACAGAGATGAACAACTTTTATGAAGAAAGGATTTTGATTAGAGGTCCCGAAAAAGACGTTTCGCGGCGTGCAAGCAGGCTGATCTGCACAGGAACGAGCGTGCTGAACAGCTCCCACTTCGAATGGTGTACAGGTCTCAAAACGACTCCAACAGGGCTGAAATTTGGAGGTCAGATAGAAGAGACAGAGATGAACAACTTTGTTGAAGAAAGGATTTTGATTAGAGGTCCCAAAAAAGACGTTTCTCGGCGTGCAAGCAGGCTGAGGGTTAGGGCTCGTGCTGATAACGTGTTTAAGAATGAACATAAAATAACTTGAGAGAGGGAGAGAGTTTAGATGCAGAGAATGGAGAGTAATGTGTTTATTCTTCTCTCAAAGGAGGGTTTATATAGGAATACAAGATAGTGTGAATGCTCTAGGAGAAATCCATTTTTGTGACTATGATCATCATAGTTGCAACTCCACATGGTTGCTTCAATGATGATAATTGCCATGCTTGTTGCCTCCCTACAAGCTTTATGCCACATAAGTCTTCATACCTATATCTATACACTCAAATACTATGTCTATACACTCAAATACCTATTACATGATATAACTATTATACTATAATACATTTATACTACAACAAAGTTTTGATTTTTATTTTCTCTAAAATGTTGAAGGAGAAATGGCTTTGATGAGAAACCAATGTTCATTTGTTGGGGTTTTAGTAAATTAGAGACTGGAGCTAGCAGTAGTTTTGAGTTTGTCACTGGGTTTCTTGTTCAGTTTTTGAATATTGTGGTTTTGTGTTCTGTAGAAAATTAATGCCACTATGATTGATTCTTCATCAATTTTTTTTATAGAGATGTTTACTCTCTGTTTATATTGCTTAGTCTCTTTCAGGTCTGGAATGGAATGCAAAGCTTTGGGTTGTGAAATTTGAATTTGAAGGCTAGGTTCTGGTATTTGGTGGGAGAAAAATGATGGATGGGTGGCGTCATTCTGTTGATATACCTATCTCCGAAAGCTCTTTTGGCTCTGCCGAGGGTGAGGTCTCTAAGGGATCCATTGACTAATTCTATGAGCAAATTCTCTTCTCCGGTTGAAAATGTTAATTAGGAAACGAATTCAGGTAATGATATCTCTATGCTATTCTTGAATACTTTCCAAGAAGGTGGTTCTGACAATCGTAGTTGTTTGAGGCCAAAGAATTCGGATTTGTATGGACAAATAGAGGAGTGCTTTGATGATTTTGAACTAAACTTGGGTTTAGAAAAGTCTAGGTTGATCCTGCATGAGAATTCAGAGTGGGTTGGAAGCTCAGGGAGTCCTAGGAGCAATCGGGGTGAAAAATTTGATTTTTCAGGGTCAGATAAGGAAGAGGTTTTTAGAAATAAATCACTGATTCAGAGATATAAGAGCAATCATATGGATAAAGGATTGGCCTTGACATGTGTTAAGCCTTTGAGGATGTGGATTATGAAGAAACTGTCAGATCATCATGTTTAGAAAGAGTAGATCAGATTGCATCAAAATGAAAATCAGTGTAAAAATCGTGTTGAAGTGTCTGGGGCAATTGGTGATTGTAGGAGTCGAACTGGCAGTCCATACCCTTCAGCAGGTGATGCTATTTCAAGCCATGGTACACCCATTTTTGCAAACGAAGAGGTTGGTATTGGAGATCATGATCATCCTGGTGGTGGAGTAAGCTGCTGGTGGTCAAGAACCCCTAGATTCAGAGAAGCTAACATTTCTTTTGATGCTGATGATCTCTTTTGTTATACAAGAATTTAGATGATATTTCACTTTATGACCACAGAAGCTTGAAACGCATAGGAAATGAAACCAGTTCACAGTTAGAAAAGCCCAGGAGTCTGGGTCAGAAATTCAGGCCAAAGTCTTTCATCGATGTGGTGGGACAAAATGTTGTTGCGAGGTCTCTTTTGGGTGCTGTCTCTAGAGGAAGAATAACCTCATTCTATCTTTTCCATGGTCCACAAGGTACAGGAAAGACATCAGCCTCAAGAATTTTTGCTGCAGCACTTAATTGTCTTTCACTGGAGGAGTACAGGCCGTGTGGTCTCTGCTGCGAGTGTAATGTGTACTTTTCTGGAAACAGCAGAGATATCAAGGAAATAGATTCTGTGAGAATCAACCGGAGAGACCGGTTTAGGTGTCTTATTATGAATGCAGCTACACCTCCCGTTTCTTCACGGTTTAAGGTTTTCATCATTGATGAGTGCCACTTGATGCGTGGTGAAACATGGGCGACTATTTTGAGTAGCACTGATAACCTTTCTCAACATGTTGTCTTTGTGATGATCACTCCTGATCTGGATAAGCTGCCGCGGAATCAGTATCACGGTCCGAGAGATATCACTTCCCAAAGATTAAGGATGGTGATATTGCAAGCAAGTTGGGAAAAATCTGTGTTGAAGAGGGTCTTGAGTTTGATCAGGTTGTTTAAACTTCATTGCTGCCAAATCAAATGGTTCACTTAGGGATGCAGAGATGATGCTTGATCAGCTAAGTTTGCTTGGTAAAAATATCACAATGGGCTTGGCATACGAGCTTGTGAGTGCTTGGCAGTTTATCATCGATTCTTTATTTTTAATTTTTTTTCATCTATAACCCACCTCTATTTGTCTCAGATTTTATAGAAATTTAATCATTTGTATTGTTTTGCAGATTGGAGCTGTTTCTGATGATGAATTACTCGATTTGCTAGATCTGGCATTGTCATCTGACACTTCTAATACAGTTTTAAGGGCCAGGGAGTTGATGAGATCAAGGATTGATCCGATGCAACTTATATCGCAGTTGGCAAATCTTATTATGGACATCCTTGCTGGTGAGGAAGGTGGTTCTGAAGTCCAGAAACAGTTCTCTCGTAGGCATACCTGTAAGTAGTTTAAGATATCATATATAATATGGTCACATCTTAGTATATTTCAGTAAATGTAAGTGCTTTAAGCATGCTGTCTTAGACCATAAATTTTGTTAGATTTCGGTCATAACTTACTGTTTGCTAAACTGACGTTAATGGAAAATTAGGTTTCAATGATTTGTCAAGTACTTGAACAATTATTTGATAAAATCATAAACTGTAAATTATCATTATGACTCCATCTTCTCTCTGCTTCAGTGTGCATATCCTTTTTGCTTTCTTCTTGGATGAACAAAGTTCTACTTTAAACTTGTTATACTTGTCCTGTTATAGTTTCTTTGCATATGCTTATTGTTTCTCTAATATAGTAATATACGCAGTTCCTTAGTCTGTCTCATCTTACAATTATATGCCTATACTATGGTGTTGTTTCAATTTTCCTTGTCACAGCTGAAATGGACCTCCAGAAACTGAGTCATGCATTGAAAATATTCTCTGAAACTGAGAAGTAATTAAGGGTACGGTATCCAAGAATCAAACAACATGGCTTACTGCAGCTCTATTGCAGCTAAGCTCTGCAGAATCCTCCTCCTCATTGGATGCTAGTGATACAAAGAGTATGAGAAACACACGAGAGAGGTGAGAATGTACTCCTATTATATGCAAGTCATTTTTCTTTTCCTTAATTAGTTTTCTACGAATTGCACATTGAACTTTGTTTCTGCTCGGGTTCATGACATATTTTCTTTTGTGTACATGATGTACAGGGCAGAGCCTCAAGATTCTTGACCCTACTTCATGCAATGTCAACACATCAGACAAGTTGGGAATGCAAAAGGATATTGATGAACAGTTGGAATCCGTATGGAAGAGAGCTATAGATTTATGCCAATCCAAGTCATTCAAGAACTTTTTGAGGAAACAAGGAAGATTGTCGTCTCTATTTGTGAATCAAGGTACTTCCACCTAGTTTTATACTTGTTAGATGACGTTTCATGACATGCAGTCTGTTATCATCTGTATAATCATGGATATATGTAACATTAAAAGTGGGTTTTCTTTATCTCATGAGAGTATTACTGAATAGTGGTTTATTTTAGGTCTCGCTATAGCTGAATTGGAATTCTGCCACCCTGATTATGCATCCAAGGCTGAGAAGTCATGGAAAATCATTGCAAGTGCATTCCAATCTCTATTCGGTTGTAATGTGGAGATCAGGATCAATCTTGTACGTGCTACCGAGTCAAAGTATATATGCAAACGTGAAGAAGCCATCTTTTAGGTTGTTCAGCTGTTCCCGCAGAATGCAACAAAAGTCACCATCTTTCTGTGAGCGTGGAAGTGGTTCAGACTACTCTGAGTACACATCGGAAAAGCCTATATAAAGTGATGGACGTATTTTACCGCCTTCCTGTGATTGTGCTTCTCAACTGCCACATAACTGCTGTGACAAAATGGTGGTTGTAAGTACATTGAGAAATAGTGAAGTTAACGTACTGAGCACAAGAGCGGCCTCATCCTGCAGATCGTTTGAAGACGATACACCAAAGGCACCTGGATTAATGTTTGATTCTTCAAAGGAAGAGGGAAGCAACCAGGACTGCCAGGTTTTATCTTTTCATCAACCTGAACATCAACCAAGGTGTTTCCCGAGAACTCTGAGGATTCAAAAGAAGTTGTGTTCCACAGATGCTACTCAGGTGACTTGTTGTACCAAACTACAAAACAAGTTTGCAATCCCAACTAGGACATCTTTTGACGCCTGTCTTTTGGGAAGCGATTCATATGCTTTCTGCAGCGGCTCTGACAATGGGAACAACGCCGGCAACTATAAGGAAGAGTAAGTGTCACTCCCTGGTCTTCTTTCATTTGTTGGTGACCAAAATATTTTTGATGTGCAAATATTTTAGGAATTTAAATATTTTGTTTGCAGGTTGAAGGAAAATTCAGGTGTGCTTTGTTGGAAAACCCTGCTTTCCTCAAGAAAGGTAGATATACGAATACACATGCATCTTCGTTTTAGTTATAGACAGTATTCACTATGGGGAAGAGGGAAAAATATGGAAAAAGTTGATAGAAGAAAATGAAAAGAGAGAAGAACCAAAAACTAAGTGGCCTCCCTAATCTCCTAGTTCTGTTATGTGATGCTCCTTGCAAGGGCTTAGGGCATAAATTTCATTCTCATTTTGAGCAATCTACTCTTTTTCCCTAACATGTTAATTTTAGAGGCATAAGATCTGCTACCTGTTTGAAGTTACTTTTTCTTAAATGCTTATGTAAATGCTTGCAAGGAGATCAATTTAAAGCTCTGACCAAGTTGCATGTTAATGCTGCAGGATTGGCAGCTGAGGCAACAACAGCAAAATTCGAAACTAGTTGGGTGGGTTCTTCCATGTGCAACTGCTTAGGCCTAGTAGTTATGCTGAAAAAAGTAGCTTATATGCTTTAGGACCTTCAAAGGAATTCATACCTCAGGAGCATTATTTGTCTACCTATATATTGCAATAGTCATTGATGTTATAGATATATATTTTGGGAACCCAGATTAAGATTAAATTATATACTAGTACTGTCTTCATGCAATCCACTACTGCATGTGTCTTTTCTTAATTTATTTTGTAAGTCATGCTTTTATGAAGCAGGAATATGTAAGATATCTATATAACCAGGACGTCTGAGCTATACTACATTGAGTCATTGACATACCAATGGAATGCTCAAGGAATTGCCAACGGACTCAAAAATAAGATAAGAAAATGCAAAAAAATTAATACTTAGGTATGACAGTGAAAAATACCCTAAACTTTTGTTACGAAAAAAGAAAATTACCCTAAACTTTAGGGAGTAATATCCTACGAAATATGATATTGAGCTATCTTTTGACAAGGTTGATGAGCAAACCAACACACGTAGCAGCAGTTAGTATGCCACCAGCACACACGAGCAAATCCCAAAGCCGCGGCGTTGAAGAAGTTGGCAGTGGGTATCGGCATAAGGGACACGAGTGATTAATCTCAAGCCATTGAACAATACAATCTTCATGATAATCATGTAAGCAGGGCAAGCGAGTAATCATTAGGTGACCATCAGTTCCTTGTTCTGCAGCAAAATGATCGAGGCCCTCTCTACAAATAGCACACGGCGTCTGTCTAGCATTGTCTTCCAAACTATCGAATCTCACTTTCTCCAAGCCATCAATGCATGGCTTTGCTGCCGGAATAAACTCGGGAACATATGGAAACACATATAACCCACATTCCTCAGCAAATAGTTCAGTGAACCATGAGTTTCGAGGCACATTCTCTAAGCCAAGATTACTAGCACTGTCCAAGATGCGGACAGTCACATCCCATACGTACACAACTATTGGAAAACCATCGATTGCCACTTGAACCGCCTCAAATATTTTTTCAATGATAACTGCCTGATCTTCTACCGGGACTTGTATGTCGGAAAGTTTCCCGGCCATTATCTCCCTATAGTTGTTGGGAAATAGCTTGACATCTGGGAGAGAAACAAAACTTTCTGCTTGAGTTATGAGGTCCGGGGGACCATAAACAACTGATTCTGGAGCCTCATGGGGATAATGTCCAGTTACCTTGCAAAGGTTGAATAGGATACTTGTCTTACCCCACCAAAAGGAAGAGTTCAACATAAGGTGAAGAGCTGAGCTCCCAGAGTATTGTGGCACTGTGCTCCGAGAGTATTGTGGCACTGTCCTACATAAGTCTTGTAGCACTGTGCTCCTAAAGTAGTGCGTCTCCGTAGCCATGCGTGAAGAGCTGATATAAATGGAGAGTATATATAGAATATCAGTCACGTGAAGTAGTTGTCCTGGATTATAAATGGAGTCTAATGTTACGTTTGCTAGTTTAGATTTTGGAGGAGGGAAATTCAACATAAGAACATAGCATTGTGGAGACGAATAGCTAGGAGAAGGGTTTTAAATACTGAATCCTCCTATAGCTATGTGGATTTCTTCCCTGAACCAAAAAGGATAAAAGTAAAAAGTCTAGTCCCAGATCAATACCAACCAAATAAACATGAGCTTATTACATTCAGTGCTTTCTTCAGATAAAATCTGAACACCTACTCGTTCGTTTACACCCTCACATAAACTCGTCCACACTGTTTTAAACCATAGTGAAAGCAATGCTTAGAGTGACGCCAATGGCAATGACCTCTCTACTCTCCCACATCACCTCTCTTTCTCTCCCTCTCCCTCTCAAACCCCCCTCCTCCTCTCTTTTCCCTCATTCTGCAAAACCCACAAAAACCACCCTCTTCCTCAGACCCTTCTCTATCTCCTCTTCTTCTTCCTCCTCAGACCCTCCTCCACACAGCTTCAATGGAGATATTGGGCCTTACTTGTCCTGTTCCATGCCCCATAAGCGCCTTAAAGTTGCCGTCTTGCTTAGCGGCGGTGTCGATAGCAGTGTCGCCCTCCGTCTCCTCCACGCCGCCGGTCACTCCTGCACCGCCTTCTACCTCAAAATTTGGTTTCAAGTATGTTTACATCAAACCCATTTGGATACAGATGATATATTCTTTTGGGTATTGAAAAAGTAGAACAAATTTGTCAACTTTCTGTGTTGTTGATTTGGAAACATATAATATTTGAGATATTCCAGATTCTGCTTAGCTCTTTCTGTGTCTTCAGTTTTGATTCAGCATTGGATTATTATGAGAATATACGGATACTTATCTTCTTTTGCTAATTTGTTCTGGGTAGAAAAAGGAGCTGGCTTTGATGAGTGGGTTTTTGTAGGAAGGCTTTGAGAACTTTTGGTCGGAATGCCCATGGGAAGAAGATTTGAACTGTGCAAAAGCTGTCTGTAATCAGGTTACTTTCTTTCTTCTACTCTAAATGTTTATTTTCGAGCCTTCCAACTGGGATAAGTGGGGTGAGATGATATTGATATTAAGTGGGGTGACATGTTATCGGGGTAAAATGATCTTGATTTATTTTTCCAGTCGAGGCTTATTCCCAAAGTTCACATTTATCTGGGATTGTATGGGTTTGCTGACAAGAAGCACACCCCCACATTTATAAGTTCATTGTGGTTCTTAAATCTATCTGTTGGCATTTCTGTGCATCTGCCTTATTTTCATCAATACATGTCAAGCTGTTGCTATTGTTTCTGATGGAAGATCCTAATCTCGATTTTCTTGGTATACATTATAGTTCTATACAAAGAGTAAATTTTACAATTGAAACTAATTGATATTGTTTTTCAGGTTGATGTCCCACTAGAAGTCGTGCATTTGACAGATGAATATTGGAAAAATGTGGTATGCATTGCTCTTCTTGTGTTTAGTTGTAGCTTCTTTTCTATGTAATGTATCAGAGGTCTATGCTTGCTTATCATTTTGCTTCTGTTTCATCTAACATTGTACATGTGAGTTCAAATTAGCAATCATACTTTTTGTCGGTCCTCATCCTCAGTTTTTGTAGTCTTCTTCTTCCGATTAAGTCATGAACATTATTTAGGTCGATGTTTCAGGTGTCCTACATTATTGAAGAGTATCGATGTGGCCGAACTCCTAACCCAGACGTTCTTTGCAATACAAGAATAAAATTTGGTATGTTATCAGCTGAATTTAAGATTCCTGAATCCACATTTTAGTCCGTCTCTATAAGCTTATATAAATTTTCAGGTGTATTCATGGATGCCATCGGCAGTATGGAGTTTGACTATGTTGCAAGTGGACATTATGCAAAAGTTGTCCACCCATCTGCAGATCAAATGGATAAGGATTCTACTTTGGAACTATCAGAAGACATGGTACAAAAATATGATACCTTCTTCATTACTTTTGATTATTGTATGTCTACTGCCATCATATGCCTGAAGTTTAACGTTCCTTTGAGATGATCATCCTTGAAACATCATGAGTTTATTGTTCTATATTATGGCATTCATTTCCATGAGTCCTATCTCTCTATTGCTTATGTGCATATTGCCTGCTAATGATATCTAACTTTTGAAATTTTAGGTGAAGGATCAGACATACTTCCTTTCACATCTTTCTCAGGACCAGCTTAAGAGATTAATATTTCCACTTGGTTGTCTGTCGAAGGTTAGTGGGCACTAGCGTTCCATACTTACTTAAGCTTATCCTAGACTAAAAAGAAAAGAAAGGAAAAAACAATAAAGAAAAGAAAGTAGGGATCTACTGCATTTTCAATATTTCTTAATTAGCATGATAATTTTTTGCAACTGAAAAGGCTCACTGTACCTTATGAACTTGTCCTACTATAAACATGTAATTCCATTGATATCATACATTGGTTGATATCCTCTATTCCTGTTGAATGTTCAATCTGCATGGTGGGATTTATCATTGCTTAGGAGAAGTGGATCACTTTCTTGCCAAATGTGGAAAAATACAATTTTTTGAAAATGTTTTGTTACCATGGCATTCAATGATTCAACAATTTTGCCAAAACGTTCACACCTTTTTTTTTTCCTTTTTTTTTTTTGTAAAACTGCAATTTCTTCTTTTGTTGTCTGCTGTCTCATTTCATTGTATTCCTTCTTTAACTTTAGTGATAGGGCCACTATTGAACACTCTTGCATGATTCTTTTATCCTCAATTTCTTTCTCTTAAAGTTTGTGAATATTTATATAGGATAAAGTTCGTAAACTTGCTACGAAGTTTGATCTGCCTAACAAAGAGAGAAAGGATTCACAAGGAATTTGCTTTCTTGGTAAGGTATGTTGCCCCTGCTATGACTGTATTCTTAAGGGTAAATCATTAATATCAACATGAAACAGACCTTAAAAAAAAAAAAAAAAAAACTTCAACAAAATTACAGGCAGTAGTCAAACATAGCGATGACCATTAATGTATTGTTAGATGTCTTGTATTATGAATTGCATCCCTAGAATTGCACAACTTTCTCTTTCAAATGCTAAAACTTATATGGTACCAGACTACCAGAGTAACAATTTGCAGACTTTGTTCAACAAGTTCTCTTTATACTTCTCTTACTCGTCCTCAAACTAGCTTTTGATGCTCTTGAGTGCGCATTTTAAAATCTATAACATAATTTCCTTGACTTCTTTATTTCTATGTTTTTCATTGTGGCTATAGATAAGGTTCAGTGATTTTATTGGAAGACACATAGGGGAGAAGGAAGGTGTCATATTGGAAGCAGAGACAGGAGATCTCCTTGGAAAACATCAAGGCTTTTGGTTCTATACAATTGGTCAACGTCAAGGTCTGCGGCTCCCAGGAGGACCCTGGTATGTTTTCTTAGTCGTAATTGATGGACCACTTCTGATGTTTTCCGATATTTTTTCTGTTATCCGCTTAAAATGTTAAATATGATCATGCATAGCTGTGTTCATCACCTCTTTTACTTTGTCCAGTTGTATTATATTTCTATGTGTTCTAAGTCGAACATTAGCATTGATTTGCAAGTTATTTAGAGTGGGTGAGAGAGGAGAGACAGCAGAGAAAATGTGACAGGGGGTTATAGACACATGGCTGGAGGTCTCAATACTGCAGAAACTGAAAAATTGTAGAGGCAGATGAAGAATCAAGAAAAACAAAAAACTAGAATCACAGAGAGAAACAGGTAGAGAAGTTCTGTCATGAAAATTGATCTAGATTGTGCATATTGGTTAGGCCAATCCTTCAATGATGCAATTTAAGACAGCAGTTGAAGGAGATTCTTCAAAAGTTATTGAGGTAACTCTCATCATATATAGCTGGAAAGCTTTAGCAACAAGAGACTCCCTTACGTCATTTATCAGAATCTAGTTGCTGGGAGGCTAAGGAAAATTCTGGTTCCTCAAGGTAGGGACATGTTGGGGTGGTATGGGATGGCCTGAATGCTTATGGATTTCTTTGTTTCTAGTAACGATGGCAAGTTACGTGGCCATCCTGTTACTCAGAGCATGTGGAACATGCACTACATTGCTGAAATCTGGCGGTTCTTGCGTAGGACAATAAGTCATACGTTTAGGCACTGGGTCAGCCTATTCTCATATGTTGGTCAGTCAACAGCTTGTGGTGGCTCCAGTGTCCTGTTTTCATGCGTCATGTTGGGATGGCTTGAGGGTTGCGGGTGCCATCCAAGACCGTGCTGATGGGCTTGTCCATGGCCTATTGAAAATGGGATGGCCTGCAGATTGGGCTTGGGCTGAAATTGCATCCTGAGCCAGCATTCCTATTAGGAGGCCTGTTCCTAGCCCATGGGCTAGATCGCTATGGCGGTTTGCGGGTAGGACACTGAGTCATACATTTAGGAGGTTCTGGGTCAGCCTGTTCTGACCTGTTGGTCAGTCAACAGTCTGCAGGCTGCGCCTAGGTGGATAGGATGCACTGTCTCGTTTTTATGGATCGTGCTGACCTGAATCTGGTACCTTGATTTTAGCAAAACGTTGCAGGGGTGGTTTGAGGTTTATCATTATAGTCCAAGTCCATTCTGACGAGCTTGTCCATGGGTAGCCTCAAACCGGCTGGTCTGCATGTTGAAGTTGGGATGAAATTGAATCTTGAGGCAGCGTTCCTATTACGAGGTTGAGCCAGGTCAGATCACTGGGTCTGGGTTTGGTTGCAGCCCTCTAGCCAAGCTGAAGCCTAAAGGGTCAAAAGCCGGCAGTCCTTTTGACGAGGATATTTTTAAGTGAATGGAACCTCGACTGTTTATGATATAAATACTTGTAGAATATTTCCTGATGCAGCATATAGATAATGTTTAGGGCTAAATACAAATTACTACCCTGTGGTTTAGGTCCAAAATCAATTCAGTCC
Organism: Rosa rugosa; assembly: GCF_958449725.1. NCBI lineage: Eukaryota > Viridiplantae > Streptophyta > Magnoliopsida > Rosales > Rosaceae > Rosa > Rosa rugosa. The sequence goes on from NC_084823.1 coordinate 13,953,264, forward strand.
CTGAACTTCTAATTTCATCAGAAACACCCCTGCACTTTCAATTTTGATCTAATAGGTCCAATTTATTAGTTTTCCGACAATTAAGTTATTTAACTTGTTAATGTGGCTCATATATAGCCTATGTTTTATGATGTGGTGTCGAGGTGGTCTGCATAGTCAATTTAGGAGTGAGTCCTACTATTAAAAATAATTAGTTTTTCAACAAATAATCCAACTATAACTTGAACCCATAACAGAATATTAACAAATTGGACCTATTAGATCAAAATTGAAAGTGCAGGGGTGTTTTTGATGAAATTAGAAGTCCAGGGACTGAATTGATTTTGGACCTAAACCACAGGGTACTAACTAGTATTTAGCCCTAATGTTTATCATACTATCTATGATAAAACTGGTTCGCTTTTCAAGGTGGTGTTTTCATTTCAGCTAGTGATGTTACTCTTGGTAGAGGATCAGATAGTCTACGTGTGTACTAGAATGGAACCTTATTGAAACACAGAATAGAACCTTGTTAGAGGATCAGATAGTCTATGTGTACTAGAATGTAACCTTTTTGGAACACAGAATAGAACCTTGTTTTGTAAAGTTAAAGCATAGGTATGAAATTTTTATCACTTGTAAAATTGCAGAATGTTTTTCCATTGGTTTACATTTTGACCTAGAAAGAAGTTTTTATACTTTTTATGTGCACTTATCTCTGCTGTATTCTAACGTCTGTAAAAACCAATGTATTAGTTTATAGGTGCCATTTAAGTATTTCTTGAACCATATTAAGCACAAAATATAAGCTATAATATGAATCATCTTATCTTATGCAGGTACGTTGTTGAGAAGGATGTAAAAAACAATGTGGTTTTTGTGTCAAGAAATTACTTTTCAGTTGACAAAAGAAGGCGCCTGTTCCGTGTGGGATCCTTGAAATGGCTACAGGGTTTGCCCTCAAACCAGATCAGTCAACTACAGTGCAAGGTACAGATTAAAATCCATGTGTTATAAATGCTGTTAGTTTACCTAAAAGTCTTCTAAATAAAAATTGGTCTAGATGAACCTGACACATAACGCTAACAAATTTGAGTAAGACTACGTGCAATAATTTATTGATGACATGGTGGTGTACATCTCTAATAGAGTTGTGTGTCAACTCTGTATATACAGATGTAGTGCACAGTCCACTATGTCATGAGTATTTGTGGTACAAATAGCTTTGATGAATATAAAAGTCTGCAGATAAATGAACCAAAAAAATGGTTTCAGGCCTTTGGCATAGAGCTTGGGCATGTTTTTATTTTAGTTGAATTTCTTCTTTTCTTTTGAGTTGTAAGAAACATACATAGCTTTTTGAGACTGGCTGTAGCATAGATAGTGACCCTTTGAAACTGGCTGTTGCATAGATATTGACTCTTTTACCACTAGGTTATGTTGTATTTTATCCACATCAAAGTCAAAATTTTCCCTTGGTAGAACTTAGGGACTGCCATTCATCAGAATAGGTCTTCAATAAAATAAAGTTGTATTGATCAGATATGGACTAAATGTTCTGGGTTTAGTCCATATCTGCCGTTTTGGGTTTTGAAATTCTCACAATGTTCTTGTCGAGGAGTACCAGGCAGGCTTTGAATCATATTATTTGTTTTGTAGTTATAGCTTATAATGTTCAGAATCCAAGTCAATGGAATCTTAAATGTTCTTCAACTTTTCAGGTCAGACATGGGCCTCGTTTTTGCGATTGTACCTTAATAATTGAACATGGTGAAGATGGCAATGAAGATGTGGCAGTTGTCAACTTATCTGAAGATGATCAAGGCCTGGCAGCCGGGCAGTTTGCAGCTTTCTACCAGGGAAGAACCTGTTTAGGCTCCGGAGTAATTTTGGAGTCTTGGGATGATCAAGGTTTTCCTGTATGTACAAAAGCTCTTGAAAATGCTAGGATGGAAAACAAATCTCTTCTTGGGAAACCGGTTAAGATCAAAGTAAAACCAGAGCCTCTTGTAACGGAGTCTTGTCAAATAGATGGTTTGGAACTTCATGGAGGATCGAAAACTTCAGGAATTTCTGCTGCCAAAAAACACATGCATGTATCTCCTGGAAAAACAATCCACAGATACCCATTACATTGGCTGCCAAAGTTTTGGAAGAAATGGTTGCAAATATTTTAGCTCAGACTAGCGCAGACAACATGAAGAAGCATAATAGCTTAAGGCCAGGAAAGATTACACAGGGATAGTTGGAGATATCATTTTTATCTTTCATGGATAGAAGTATTGAGTTGTAATAGTAATATTCTGTAAGGTCGTCTTACTTCAAGGGTTGATAACTACATTTGTATCATAGAATGTGTTGCATTTGCGGTAATTAGGAAGTGCAACTACTGATAAATATTAGAGGAAAGGGGTCACTCAAGTGTCACATGTTTGATTTTCCAGTGACACTTTGGTTACCGAATTTTAAATAAAAGGGTTTTTGTCTATTTACATCATTTTTAGAGATTTTTTTCCTCACTACCCCATTAAGTTTTTTTAATTCCCTCTTACCCAAAACACTCTAAGGAGGTCTTCCCTAATACCCCATTAAGATTTTTTTTTTGTTTTTTAATTTTTTTTAATACCATTTTACCCTCACCCCTTTGTTACTTAGAGAGAGAGAGAGAGAGAGAGAGAGAGAGAGAGAGAGAATGGAAGAGAGAGAAACCATGGGAGACTTCGCCGGAGCCCCGTTACCGGCCGCCGGATTCCGGTTACCTGCCGCCGGATTCCGGTCACCGGCCGCCGGATTCCGGCCCCCTAATAGAGGGGCAATAGAGGTTTATTGCTCCCCAATAGACGACTATCAACCATGTATTGCCCCCCAATAGACGACTATCAGCCATGTATTGCCCCTCAATAGACGTCTATTGCCCCGCAATAGAACTTTCGGTAGCCGGAATAGGAACTAATCTTCCTAAAATTAGACAAATAAAACTTTGATTAAAGAAAAAAATGAAGAAATTATATCAATTTTAAAACGTCTATTACCTCCCAATAGACGTCTATTGCCCCCCAATAGACGTTTTGATTACCGAAATGAGAACTAATTTTTCTAAAATTACACAAATATAACTTTAATTAAAGAAAAAAGAAGAGGAGATTACATTAATTTAAAACATCTATTGCCCCGCAATAGACGTCTATTGCTATTGGCCCTCAATAAAACCTTTTTTCCTTTCTTTTTTCTTTTTTTCTGGGTTTCTGCCACATTTTACCACAAAAAGAAAAAAAAAATGATTAGGGCACCCAGAAAATGATCCGGGCACCCACGATGCACCTTTCTTCGCCGGTTGCAAGTCCTCGATTGTTGTTTTGATCCCAGTCAGTAGATCGAAACTGGAGCACGAAGATGTCTGAATGTCAAATCAGGCCCTCGGTTGCAGATCCGTTGCTCGCCTCGGTTGCTGTTGCCGGTTGCAGGCCTCGATTGCTGTTGTGAGGAGATCGGCGAGATGGAGATCAAGACGTGTGTTGGATCGTCGGAATCTGCAAGAGAGAGAGAGAGAGGCGTCGTGCGGGAGAGAGAAGGGAGAGAGACGATGATTCAGATCGGCTTGGCTACCGGAGTCGAAGAAACGACGACGTGAACAGCACCGTCGCTTTCCGATGGATCAGTGTCGGAAAATGCCGTGAATCCTCTACCTCCGCCTCTGGATCAACGCCCGGAAACGCCGCCGCCGTGGAAATCCACCGAAGTCTTGCTGGGGGGAGAGAGAGAGAGAGAGGCAAGCTCCGGCGAAGGGATGGGATAGAGAGAGAATGGCAGTGGCTGCAATTTCTTAATTGAGTTGAGGGCACAATGGTCATTTGATGTCAAATTGTGTAGATAGGAATAAAAATCTGTTGCTGGGGTAAGTGAGATAACTTTGGCTCATTTTGGGGCTTTTGGTCAAGGACCCTAAATAAAATGTTACTTTAGTCATTTACTTTCCATTGTACACTGTTAAATTTGAGGGTGTTTGTCTTTTTTTTTTTTGTTCCTCCAGAAAATGTCAAGTTATGACATTACCTTTTATCTATATATCTATCTGTATTATAAAGCCAAGCGTCTTGTCTTCTAAAATTTTAAAATGCCTGAATTATCCTCTAATGAGTAAAAATATTTTATTAAAAGAAACAAAGTAAACAATTTTGACAATTATGGGTCATGTAAGGACCTCTCATTTTACAAAATAAAAGCTTGTGACCCTAAATCAACTGATTGTAAATATAATTTTTGAGTTAATTTGTTTTCTTATGGTTATTAGTGTGTGGAGACACGGATGCAAGACTACCATTTGGTCTAGTTTTATAAGTGAGATGTTATGAGTTCGATACGAAAGACTAGTTGTGACATTTGAATTGCTTATCTGATTAAAAAAAAAAAAAAAAGAATGAGATTGGTCCAAAAAGTAAAAAAGAAATCACATCGGCAATAAAAAGAAAATACCTCTATGGGCAACAAAATAATAACACTTCTGTCCAACTACTTTCCTAATACTCTAAAATAGCCCATCAAAAGTCATAACCATACAAAAAGACCCTAAACCCCCACTGTTCTTAAAACCCTCAAGTCTTCTACCATTTAGGTTTTTCAAAGCGCCCCTCATCTTTTCTGCTCAGCTCCACCGAAGCACTCTCTCTCTCTCTCCCCTCTTTCTCTCGCCAATGGCTGTAAGTGAATTCTTCTCCATCTATCTTTTGATGTCTGTGCTGTACTGACTAAGCTTTTCCTGGGTCTTTTCTATACTGGGTCTCTTATTAGGGCAAAGGTTTGAATTTGTTTTCAGGTTATCTAAATCTTCAATCTAATTGAAAATTCTTTATGCCTATAATTTCGTATTGGGTCTTCAAAGCTGGAATCTTTAAACGGTTCCTACTTTGCTTGCAAAAATCGCTTCTTTAACAGATTTTTTATTTTTGGAAAAATTTGGGATTGCTGCTATATTGAACAATGTGCTAGGGTTTCTGGGCTGCTAATTAGTCTTTTGGTGATATGTAAGTATGTGTATTATGAGTTTAGATATGTTTTCTTTTCATTGGGGGTTAAAAGTAGAACAATAGTATCGTGGCACTTTCACCCAAAAAAGAAGAACATAGTATCGTGGCGTCTTTCCGGTGTTTAGTTGGTAGTTCACTGAGTAATAGCTGTGCATTGTATAATTCTACCCACTTGTTGTACCTTAATGACATTCTCTGGATTTTGATCCAATGCAGACAATACCAGTCAACCCGAAACCTTTCTTGAACAATCTCACTGGGAAGACCGTGTTCGTGAAGCTTAAATGGGGAATGGAATACAAAGGTATATGGTTTTACTTTTCTTGAAAAGTCTGCGACTCTTATGCTATGATTTTCTTGTGCAACTTAACTAGCATGTTCTCAGTGTGTTGCTGATTATGTTTGGTTGTGGCCCCTTTCAGGTTTCCTTGTCTCTGTGGATTCCTATATGAATTTGCAGGTACTATTTCAAAATTTGAACTCATGCTCTCTCGCCTCTTTTCTTTACTTTTTCCTTCTTGGCAAGACTAGAAAGCTGCTCGTACTAATTCTTTATATATGATTTCTTTCTATCATAGTTGGCGAACACTGAAGAATATATTGATGGACAATTTACTGGAAATCTTGGGGAGATTTTGATCAGGTGAGCTTAGTGGACTGCTTTGAACTTCTTAGTTATACTTGTAAAATTTTATTGTCTACATGTGCATTGAAATTTTAGTGTCTGATTGATTCTCTTAGTTTTTCTTATAGGATATAGTATAAAGCATATATTACAGCTAATGTCATTTGATTGTGAAGCTTCCTTTTGCTTCAAGTTAACAAATTACAGTAGTAGAGGGTGTTTGGATTAAGGTTATATATATGTAGACTGAACAGGCAGTAAGAGTGTGCTTTTACTCCCTAACAATGAGAAAAGTATATTGATATAATTCTCAAAACCCGTACCTTTATGAACTAAATTTGCATTTGCATTTGAGATTTTAATTTTTGGGATCTCAACTCTTAGATTTCAAATCTATGTTCCAAATTTTGTTGTTTGGATTATAATGTGAAAGTGTAGAGATTTCAAAATTAAAATTTCATAGTTAATTAGCTATTATCCTCAGATCTAAAGCTAAGAGGAAAACTAGATCTATCATTTGTCACCACCCAACGAAAGACTAGATAGAGGAGAGATGAGGTAGGACAAATAAAGGGAGGGTGTGAGTCTTAATAGTAGGCAGATGAATATCTCTTCCCAATTCCCCAAGTGTAGCACTGCTGCCGAGTGCTGCTTTTACCCATTTTCCCTTTCTGCCTAGATGTTAATTTTGTCATATGTGTGTTGAGAGTCTGCTTTGTTTTCCTCAGAGCAGTTTTGAAAACTGTACCCCGGTGGTCAAATCTCACTCTGGAATGTGAATTGCAAGCCAAGATTAGATATGCTGTTGTGTCTACTGTATGTAAAATTTAGTCTCAAACAAGGAGAGAGGCATATTGGGACCATTGTCAAAATCCACCTGTCTTAGACTAGGGGAGAGAAGAAAATGATACAGGATAAATTGAAGGAGGGTGATATTATGTTTCAGGGCTATGCCTACTGAAAAAGGCCATAGTAGTAGGCATCTGAACTTTTCTATCTCCAATCCTCCTTTTGTAGCACTACTGCCTGGTGCTGCTTTTACCCAGCATCAATATCAACTTTGGCATGTTTGTAATGAAGTTTGCATTGATTCTATAAGCTACTTTCCAACAGTATACCCTCATGGTCAAATTTCATTTGGGGTATGAAAACTTGGCCAAGATTAGAAATGTCATTGTGTCTACTCTACGTCGAAAGGGCATATTGAGAAATTGACATAACCGCCCACTTGGAAACTAGAATTGGACTTGGATTTGAGATTCCAAATTTTGAGACTTCATATTTTTTTCAAATCTATGTATTCCAAATACCAGTGTTTGGAGTAGATTGTTAAGTGTATGCATTTCAAAATTAATATTTCAAAGCAAGAGAAATTGTGAGTGTAGATGGTGGGTTATTAAGAAAAAGAACAGGTTTAAGGAACTGAGAAGGTTTAGTTTGGTGTAATTGTACAAAAACAAAGAAACGGGAGAAGAATGTAGTTAGAAGTGAGAGAAAAGCTAGAGGAGAGAGTGTGGAGGAGATAGCAAGTCACCAAGCCTTCAGCAGCACTCAATCTTGATTGAGTCCAATCTGCCTTGGTTTACAGCAACTAGCCTTAATCATAGGATCAAATGTATCTCCCTTTGACTCGTAAAATATCAAGAGACTTGCTAAAATCTCGTTGAAAACAAGGGACCCTTGGAGGACATAATGACTGTACTTTATTCTTAACATTAACTGCTACGGTGACTCTTGATTTAGTTATTTATTTACTTTTACTGAGATGGACTCTTAAATTACCATAGACACTTCTCTTTGGACCAAAAATGGTTAATTTCTGAGCTAGTCCAATGGGCTTAGTCTTGGGCGTCCAGAGAAGGTACTTCTTTCATAACCAATCTGTGGCTATTTTATCAAAACTCAAGAGAGGAGTAGGAAAGAGAGCGAAAAGGATTAGTAGAGAGAAAGTGGAGAGTGGAGAGACAGACTGGTCCATATTTATTATTCTTTTGGCTGGGAATAGAGCTGAGTTGAGTCGCAGTGAAATCAAATGTCCTTAGATTTCTAGTTTAGAAAGTCCTTTTTAAATTCTTCGATTTTAGCTTCTCCATATCCAAGATGGATCTGACCCAAATTGAAAGTTCTCATGTTTTGATTGAAGCCACATACAACTACAAGATTTGGATTTGGAGAGTCCAAATCCAAATCCTTGCTCCCCAATTCTAGTTCCAAACCCAGTCTTGAGCACCAGAGTTAGTTTGGGACCATATGAGTAAAGGAATGGATTTAAATCCAAATTCTTGCTCCCCAATTTTTTTTATTCCAAATGTGACCTTGAGGTGTAAAGTTGATTGGGGACCATACAAGATTACGCAAGGGATCAGAGTTACTTTAGTGAGAGCGCTAGGAAAGATGGTTTAGAACCGAAATTATTCATTGAAGTTAATCATGGTCTTCAAAAGGTGCAAAAGTTTGGATCATATAGCATTTTCTTTTGCTATAGTGGTAATATATGGCAGGAGCAACTCTTAAGATTTAGGTTAGAAGCCTAGAAATTGTGGAGTTTAAAATGGTACTTGTCCAATACTTGTTGCTCTAAAAATGCTTGCCTTGTGTTTACACTTTAGTTTTTGAATAAAATCAAGAAGAGAAGGAGAATACACTGAAATGGACAAGAAATCCACATGTAAGAAACCTTAGGGAACTTCATCGCTAAGGAAATCAAGCAAACCAACAAATACATGAATTAACTAGAGAGCTCAGAAGTGATTGATTCTGATTCCCAAGGGCCAAGGATCCTCTCTCTCATATAATTCTTCCTTTTTACTGGGTGGAATGTTGTTACTTTGGTGCAGTTAAACACACTTTTCCTCTATTTCAATAAAACATGTTTCCTTGAGTCAATAAGTTGATGCATATTTTCATGTTTTCATTCAACAGGTGCAACAATGTTCTCTATCTTCGTGGGGTGCCTGAGGATGAAGAAATTGAAGATGCTGAACAGGACTGAGATGTTAACTTTGTAGGAGTGGCTTTGGTTCTAAAAACAGAAACTCAGTAAAAATCAGTATTTTGTATCTTTATTATCTGTAGTGTATTTGAAGGTTCTATCTGATGTTTGATCGACAGGCCTGCGACATTTAAAAGGCTCTAATTGACAAATGACTCAAAGTTTGATGCTCTACAAGATTCTCTATTTTCCTATTAGGGCAAATGGTTTGACAGGGGCACCTTTCTAATTTTTAAGTGCACCAAATTTGATAGCAGCATTCATTGGCATAATTTACTTACTTTATTTTGGAGAAGTGAGAAAATTCTGCGGGATCTTTACTTTTGTTCCATCGACTTCTATACTAGAAAGGGGTTGGAGATGTTGATAACCCCAATACCCCTATAGTAGAAAGGTGATGATCAAATTAACTGAACAAGTCGTGAACACTTTGTTAAGTATGTGTGTGTTCCTCTCGACAGTACATAGAAAGTTAGAAACTGTGTAGTTGGATTTCCACAGAAAGTGTGTAGTTGGATTTCCATAGAAACTGTGTAGTTGTATTCCAGAGTTTGGAAATGCAACGCCTCATGGAGACTCAGATTAACATCATTAGGTTGCTGGATCTTGACATTAAACTTTTAGAACATATTGAGATCAAGTATTATATGTGAGCTGATAAAGAAGTTTAGTACACCGATTTTGACAAAGTCATGTCAAACGATTTTGGGACAATAGTTGGTGTTTTTGGTTTTGGGTGGAAGAGAGGCGGAGGGAGAGGGAGAGAGAGTATTCAGGAGAAGGTTTTTTTTTTTTTTTTGGTCTGACAGAAGAAGAAGGTTCTGTATAACAGAACCCCAAGGCCTGAAAATGCAATGAAAAAGATCACATAGATTGTGATCATTTTGAAGCTGATGTTGATTATCAGATCAGATCAGGTTGAGTTTTATTTATAGATATGGATTTAGATGGATCTGCTTCAAATCCGATATGTCTACTTGAGATATTATTGTACGTGCTAATAAAGTGATATGATATATCCTTAAGTAACAGTTAATACTCATTTTTTGGTTTTTTATTTAAAAACAAAACTTCTGGAACCATCTCGGAGACATTTTAATAAATAATAAATAAGTTTCGTTTTTCTCTTAGAAAAAAAAATTCTTTCTAAGTGAGACAAAATTTATGTGTAGTTACTTACAGTACACTATAAAGTTCACCAATCTTTTAGAATTACGCCCACAAAAAAAAAAAAAAAAAAAATAGAGCCCGAACCCGAATAATAGTAAGTAAACAACATTGTCTCTATTTTCTTTACATCTTTCGAGTAGAAAAAAAATAAAAAAAAGTAGACCCGACATCCAGTATACCACAAGCTACGGTGGCCTTGGTGAAGCAAAAAAGGCAGCACTAGAACGAAGGTCCAACAATGTCTCTCACGTGCTCTCAAACACTAGTCCTCTATTCCTCAAACCCACCCCACACTAAACCTTCCCTGTTCCCAACCACTTCAATTCTGAAGCTTTCGCCAACATTCTTCAGAAATGGCAGCAACTCTGTTTCTCGCAGAAACAACAGATTTCAGTTCCATGCAAACTCCACTGACTCAGACGACGAATTGGGAACTATGCAAGTTGCTGCCGTTTCCAACCCATCATCCACCAGCCTTCTCTCTTTTCTTTGCCCCTTGCTCAAACTCTTCTCCGTGAGTTTCTCTTCTCCTGTTGTTGTTGTTGTTTAATTTTCTTCGAAAATCGTGCAACATTTTCTGTTCAAATTCTAGTACAAGTTTTGTCATTGGTAATATATAGAATATGGCCACATTTCTGTATATTGACAATAGAAACAATCTTATCAGCTTATCACTCATCTTGTACTAGAAAAACTTTGAGATGAGACTAGTTCTTACTGCATTAGTAACAATGGAAACTCCGAAAAGGACGAAAATTACTTACTGAATTCCTGTTTTTTTAATGACCCTATGGCTAATTGGTTTTAATAATCATGGTGGTTTGATCTTTGGTGAGGCTAGCTAATATGGTGGTGATAGATAAGAGAATTCATATGCTATTTCAGTTTTCTATATCATGCTTTCTTATGTTAACTTCTGATATTCTGTGTTTGCAAGAAAAACCTGTTCACATCTTCACTTTGATAAATCTCCAGTATTCCATTTTATTAATATGCATATATTTTGTTGTATATTGCATTACAAGAACCATTTGATGTACATTTCACATTACAATATAGTGAATATACGCTTGTTTTTATGCTTGATCCAATATGTCTTGTATTGCGGGTGTTTTGAGGGAAAGGGTGCATGTGTTTCCTGCTTACATTTAGGCTATTTGGACAATGCTTTAACTGATAATCCTTAAGGTCGAGTGATGAGGGCAAAGTACTTTATAGTGGGGTTCCAAATGTCATTGTTGCTTCTTCATATTTCAAACTACTGTTATTGACTTTCTTATTTATGATATGAAATTGAATTGTAAGTACATCCTGGCATTTTATCCTCATATTAATGTTTTTGTCCTGTTTCTTGCAGGGAGGAGATCCCTCACAAGAACGGAACTTTACCTTGGAGGTACTCAGCTTTAGAACTTATTGCTGTTGGTTTGTTGCTCTCTATGGTTAAACAGTTGTTGCTATAAAAAAAGAATTCTGGCTTGTGCTGTTTATGTGGATGACCTATCACAATTTCCCATGTCCTTACAATTCAATAGTATTATGTGGGCTGCAACTTCATCATATCGATTCAATGTGTATGCCTAATCAATTCATGTGTGTATTTGGGTCATAATGTTAATTTTCACCAGGAAGCTTGTCTATCTCTGAACAATTTTACCTCTTAGCTGACCTTTCACTCTCTAAATAGGTAGCCACATCTTCCTTGTCTACCTTGGCTAGATTCCCTTGGGGATCAAGATCTCTATCAAATAATTCGGACAGCCCGGAAGTCACCACCTTGGATCCTCCTGTGCGTCTGCAGCTTTTTGAATTCGGTAAGCCTTTTTCTAGTTAAGAGATTAAAGAAAACTAAGAGGCCATTTGGATAAAGAGGTTTCAAATATAGTCCTTATAAGTTAATATTGTCCAGTATCAAATGGCTCATTGGGGTGTGAATGGATATCACATATAAAGACAGAAAATGAGAAATGTAAGATCTCAAACTCGTTAGAGATAGTTATTCCCAACTCTAAATTTGCATTAAACTAATGCAAATCCATATAGAGGTGTATCTAGTGTCTTCACATTTTTTTAATTAAAGTTGTTTTTATGTCAAAATCCTTCTAAATTATCTCATCCAAATGGTTCCCTATATAACATTGTTTTGAAATATGATATAAAGTTTTAAACCAAGGATGATACCAATGTATCTAATATCAGTGTAAACTTATGTATAAGTATGGTTACCATTGATGAAATTATTGTATGCCAAAGTGAATATTCCTTAGTTCTACTGTTTGACAGTTTAGTTTCTATGTTGATTTAATTTCATACTTTATCTTTTCTCTCTGAATCTGAATTTGGTTTTGTCAACAGAGGCCTGCCCTTTTTGCAGGAGGGTTCGCGAAGCTATGACTGAGCTAGATCTTTCAGCAGAGGTGAGTAACATTTGATGCAACCAAGTTATGTGTTACCTGTCCCTTTTCTGGGAATAAGTCGTAAACTTTTCTGCAGTTATGCTTCTTACCATATATTCTGAGTTTCACAATATAAACATTGAGTCTAGGAATTTCCTTTATATTATATTAAAATCAGAATCAGAAGCTTCTAAAACAGTGAATTCTCATGAAACTTTTAAGATCTGGGCTTGATCCTATCCGTTCAGCTGGCAGAGTTGTGAACTTGATCTAAGGTCCACCTTTCTGCCTGAAGGCAAAGTTCAAGGAAGGGATTCTTGGTAATCCTGGAAAATGGTTGAAATGTACTTATAAATTCCATTCAAGAAAGAAAAACTCCTTTTAACTTTCAACAAGCTCATATTTAATTCAACAACTGAATACTCAATCTTCGTCATTGGTGGACCTCCTTGCAACAACCTGCAATACAAACTTCCTTTTTCATTGAACTTTGCAATATTCAGACAGAAGAGCAGGTTGACTGGCAATTTAGACTTAGCTGGTATATGTACCTTTTCGTCCATGCTGATAATTGTAGCTTAGAGAACTAAGTCACTTTGACAGTAAAGAGTTCAAATTCGCTGTAACTTATGGAACCATTAAAGAATATTAATGCATGCAGTCGACTTCCATTTCTTAGAAAACACATGGTGTGCACTGCATACGCATTTGATTGTATTGAGCATCTCATAATAAATGAAGTGCATTATGTAATCAATATGACCCAATTCAAAAGTATAACTTGTGTTTTTGAATTGCCTGTTTTCATTTGTACCTGATTTTTCTCTGATCTAATCAACTTGGAGCCCCAATGTAGTCTTGGTGAAGAAAGAATTAGGTAGACAGATTTGTACTTTTTCTCGAGTACAACATTGATACCTTTACATGTTTCAGAGTGGTTGTTCTTTTTGTTACATAATTTTCCTTTTAGCTTTTTAAATATCAGCTTAGTGGTACACATTTGCAGGTGTATCCTTGTCCAAAAGGTTCGATAAGACACAGAGAATTGGTTAACAGATCTGGTGGAAAAGAGCAGTATGTAATTCCATTTTCTTTATGTCATCTAAGTAAAGAAGTTGCTTTCTTTGATTTCTGAAAAGATGTACTAGGTAAATTTTCGAGTTATTTAAATGGAACTCAATTAGCTAAGTTCAGGCCATCATACACATCAAATTGGAACTACAAATTGATAACTGATGATGATAGATTGTCACATGTCATTTAGCTGCATTGATGGATTCATTATCTTAACAACTTATCATGCCTTTTCTTGCCAAAAAGGCAATTACCTTGTCTAAGACTAGCCTTTGTTGGTGCTTCTTTCATTTATTGTTTTATTTTTCATTTATGCAGATTTCCCTTTCTCATTGATCCAAATACCGGTATTTCAATGTATGAAAGCGGTAAGTTATGAAACTTCATTTTCACAGTTTTCTCTCTCTCTCTCTCTCTCTCTCTCTCTCTCTCTCTCTCTCTCTCTCTCTCTACACACACACACACACATGTCCTCTTATTTTACTTAAGCTATATTATATGCATTGTTCTACTTTTGATGATAGGGGAAATCGTGAGATACCTATTTCAGCAATATGGGAAAGGCAGAAAACCTTCACCGGGGCTTTTGGAAAGGTATTGAACCTCAATTTCTTCTCGTAGGACAAGAATCTCATATTCTATATTCTACACGAGTATAATCACAACTAATTACAGTCAGGGTATTACATAAATTACGAGCCTCTGATGAAATCGGTTTGCTTATGTATTGCTTTGACTATGATATTCCTGGCTGATGTATTGCTTTAACTAAGATATTTCAACTAAGTACAGTGACATAAGAAGTTTACATGGGTCTTGCACTCCTCAGTGAATTTGAAAGCCCTTCCCATGATTTAGAATAATGCAAGGATGAGGGTAGATAACGTTATGGTGAGCTTTAGAGGATAGAAATTTTAGTAACTGGAGGATTTAGGGGAAAGTTTTAATTGCTGTAATTTACGGGGGAAAAAAAAGAAAAAGAAAAGGAGGAGAAGAGAACTGACTCAATGAGAGTAAGGAGATATCAAGGCACCAGGCATACAATACTACCTAACTTCAATTCATTCCAATGCGATTTGGTTTAAAAGAGATAACCTTATTTATTTGCTTCAACTAATGCATCTCCCTTGCACAGACTAATAAACAACAAGAGACCCTTGCATAAGTTAAAGACTCTGTTCTATCTTAAGAGTCCCATAATCGTCCCATAATCTTAGTAAAACTTAAGATAAACTCTAATAATGACTATAATTCTGTATTTTAAACTGTCAGACTTTTGAACTACCACACACTTCTCTTTGAACCCAGAAGGCCTTAGGTTGACAATTTAGCCACTAGCCAGTGATATTAGTCTTTGGCTTCCAAAGAGGGCAATTCTTTTCTAACCAAGCAGTAGCTACCGTACCATCCCCAAAAGACTACAGAATTTGAATAATCGGAGACTTAAATCAAGTGAATCCTTTTTTTTTTTTTTTTTTGGGGATTTCGAGCAATGTCTCTCTCTCTCTCATTAAATGTTGCTCCTTGCAGTACATTGCTTACAGGGTGGATGCCGACAATATTTCGAGCAGGTAGAGGAATGACATTGTGGGAAAGGGCGACTCTAGAGGCACCACCTGAAAAGCTGGAACTTTACTCATACGAAAATAATCCGGTGAGATAAATGGTCTCTACATGTTAATTGGAAGTATATTATGATTTATGCATCTTCACTTTTTTGTTGGAAATATAAGTGGATGATAATCATAGTTTGTCTGAAAGTAGTCAATGATTCTTTGTAGTCACAAGAAAACAAATGATTTAGTCTTTCAAAATAGAATTGCTCGCCTTTCTCCAAATCATGTTCTGGTTTATTTAAAATCAGTTGTAGTGGCATGAAGTGCAGGGCTTCAAATTGATGGGTTCTTATAGAAATTGGGAATTCATTTGGACTTGTTTGAGGATGGTGCACTCCTAGACATGTATTCGAAAGTACAAGGGAAGATGCATGTTGAATTTTTGAGTCCATGGATGAGGTTTCCATGCTTTATTGCGGGATTTCACAAATGGATTGAGCAAGAAGCTGCAAGTTATATGAAAACAACAACAACAACTTTTAGTTGTTAAAAAACACTTGGTTATGATTTCCTTCCTCCAAAATTGGGCTTATAAATGTGTTCCAAATGTCTGGAGTAAGAGGATGGTTAAGGTTTTCTGCACATGACTAGATGGAACTTGAAATACCACTTTTCTCATCATGGGGATGGCTCTAGAGCATTGCAATTGTATGAAGAGATGAAAACGTAAAGTGCAGTTTTATCTTTAACATCTTTAGCCTCTACTGAATGCTTCATGGAACTGAATCCTGCTATTAAACATCAAGGGAGAAGTTGGAGCCCAGAAAACTATGATTGTTTTATGGAAATTTTAGGTTGGCCAGGACTTAATGAAGCTAAAAACTTTATTGAGGGACAACCTCACAATCTTGGTGTATTTGTTTGGATAACATTGCTTGATACTTCTATTCAAGTTGATTCTGAGGCAGAGGAATACACTAGTTTTCAAAGGCATCTAGGAGCATAACACCAATACATTTTGGTGTGCTCAATATATATTCGTCTCCAGGAAGATGAAAGAAAATATAAAATCTGTTCTGGGGTTGAAGAAATATTGGTCAATGAGGCTAAAAACTTCACTGAGGGATGAACTCACAATTTGAGTGCATTTGTTTTAGTAACATTGCTTCGTGGTATTCTGAGTATCTGAGAAAGGGGAATGTCAATATATATTCGTCTTAAGGAAGGTGAACGAACAAAAACTTTTCTGGAGTTGAAGAAGATTGAGATTGAAAGGGGTATTAGTTGGGTGGAGGTTGAAAGAAAGTTTTGTGCCTTATCCTTGGTTAAAAAATGTATCCACAAACCTTGGTCAAAGAATGTATCCACAAACCTATGTCAATATGGTGTTTACTGCAGAAGTACTTAGATTAATAACAGTTCAAGGATATGATCCACCAGATCCATAGATAAGAGGGAATATGAGTTTCCAGTTTCCACATGCATTTGTTGGGAATCCCTCTTAGTGCATGATATCGAAAATTAAGCTGTTAAAGTTAATATGTGCTAAATCAATTGTAGAAAAATTACATTTTGATTATACCCATTGCTCCAAGAGATGCTATGGTGATAATACCCATTGCTCCAAGAGATGCTATGGTGATAACCAATGGTGCATTGTCTTCTTCTTTACATGTTGGTATATTTGGAAGTGGAGGAATAAAGGGGTGTTTGAGGAAAACTTCCAATGGCCACTGCTTCGCTTGAAGATTATCACTGACGCTGTTACTGAATGGTCTTTAGCCCAAGCCAAACCACCTGATTCAAATGTGAGGTCTGTTATTGATTTAAAATGGTCAAAACCTGATGTAGGATGGGTAAAACTCAATGTTGATGGAGCTAAATCCAATTCTGGTAACATTGGTGCTGGGGGTGTGCTTAGAGATCAGAAATCCAATTCTGGTAACATTGGTGCTGGGGGTGTGCTTAGAGATCAGAATGGAACCTGGATAAAAGGGTTTTCTTCATACATGGGATATGGCAAAGTCATTGAGGCTGAGGCTTGGGGGATGCTTCTTGGTTTGCAGATGGCTTATCAATTGAATATCCCTAAAATTATAGTTGAATGCGATTCAGAATTTATTGTTCAGTTGTTGAACAATGGTGTTGAAAACCTTCATCCTCTTAAGAGTGTTATCGATAGCTGCCTACAAATGAAAGCTGGATTTGAAGAATGCATTGTGGCTCATGTGTATCGAGAAGTTAACATGGTTGCAGATGTGCTATCTAAGTGTAGTTTGGACACTGACATAGGCACTATCTACATGGAGCAACCTCCTCCTCAAGTTATCAATGCCTTCCTTGATGATTTGAGTGAAGTTCCTAGATCTAGGAAAGTTTGTAATGCCTTAAGTTAGTGTTCTTGTTTTTGGGTCTTTTTAGGCCCCCATCTTACCAAAAAAAAAAAAAAATTACATTTTGATTATAGTTTCTGAAGATTTGAAAAAAGAAAAGAAAATTATAACATCTGAAGCGGACAGAAAAGGATAATAGGGAAAGGAGAGGAACTAGGTCCTCCATATTCTGCCTGAACTTGTGACATGGGCTTCAGCAAAGATATGTGATTTAGCAAAGAGCTAAATAATCCTATTGTGCATATGCAGTAATCCCAATTTCCATGACACACATTTACAGATGAGGCAAAACCCTAGGATCATTCAATGCAAACTATTCTGTATCTTATGCTTCAATTACATCATCTAGAAATCCCATAGTAGTTTTATGGCCTTATGTTATATATTGTATATATCTCATCCTTTCCATTTCATACATTTTACTTTTGGCAGTATGCAAGAATTGTGCGTGAGGCACTTTGTGAGTTGGAGCTTCCTTACATCCTACAGAATGTAGGAGAAGGGTCCCTGCGGTTAAAGCTACTTGTTGATGCATCGGGGTCCAAAGAGGTTAGGGTTACATCAGTAGTTTGGTTCCACAATTTTCTGGTGTTGTTGAATTTGATTGAAATTTATTCCGCATAATCATATATGATGTGTTTTTGCTACTGTCTCCCCCCTTTTGGTTATAATGTGTTTCCAATGGTCTTGTGGTTTATCCGCAGTTGTATGTCGTTGATGAATATAGTTTTCATGTATGTTCAACTGTTTAGCAATCTTATACAGATTCTAAATTATTTTTGTTCGAGCAAGTGAAAAAAAGAAACAAAAACAAATAAAATCTGATTTTGGTTTTTACTGTATATTTCTGCCTATAGCCAGGCCTTGCTTAGACTTCGCAACAGTAATGAAATAAAGTTCCTAGTATTAAAAGTTTTCAGCATCCCCCCATCTATTCTATGGGTCCCCTTCAGTACAACCTTGTACTGATAGTCCGATACATTAGTGGAAGACCACCTCAAGCAATGCAGACTAGATCCTTGCAGTGGTAGATTATGGAGAGCTGGTCTACCATTGCAATGGTTCCGCTCACTAGCCAGCTGAACTAGTGGGACCGGATCTGGAGACATACTGAAAACCATGCCTTTCAAACCCCATCCTCAAAATCAAAAGATAAATGGGCTTGTTGGGAAGAAAGATGGAGTGCGGCCTGTAGAGCACATGTAACGCACAGTCGGGTTGCTCACGCAGCGGATGAATATTGCTTATTCGGGTGTTTATCACTTGTGGTATACAATTGGGTTACGTACTAATGAGGATCTTTATACTGGAACTCTTTTTCTATTATTTCTTTTTGCCATATTCTTAATAGCGGATTGGTTACACCTACAACCGATAAGGAAACCGAGTGTTTCGTCTAGTCTACTAATAATGTATCAGTACAACCTTGTACTTGAGACTTCTCTCTTATTTGCTCCCTTTGTCTTTAGTCAATAACTTCTGACTTTTGTTTTGTTTCTTCCTTTGCATGATCATCTATTACTGAGAAACTCTGTGGATGACTTAGAAAATTGTATTCTTATAGGTTCCCTACTTGATTGATCCCAACACTGGTACACATGTTGGTGACTACAAGAAGATCCTGTCCTACTTGTTCCTGACATATTCAGTAGCCGCTGTATAGGATATAAATCCGGTGTAACTGCTGCCATGCTTGAAAATCCAAATGGATGGAGGTAATTTTACTATACATACATGCCGTAACAAATCACTTAGTGACTTGACATCCTTAAATATTCAATTCCTCTGTAAATTTGAATACTGTATGACATGTACATATGCTGTAACAAAATTACTTGGTGGTATAGGCAATCTGCTTCATCTTTTCTGGTTTCCTTTTCCTTATTATGAATTGATAACAATCAAGTACACGTAATAGTTTTCTCCTCTTTTGATCCCGTTCCTCTAAAGTGAGAAGTCTGTGAATTTACTTCAATTTCATAAAATCTGAACTCTCTGTCTAATCTAAGGGTACTGAGAATTAGCACATCACTCTTTCATCAATTTTTGATTTTTAATCTAAACCCCGGGTAACTTAGGAAAAATGTGTGTAAAACCTCACAGCAACTAGAATCCCTAGTATTTGAAGGAAAATAGTGAAGTGACTATAATTGGTTATGTTCTCCTTTACAGTCTATTCTTCAGTTATCACACCTCAGAGACAAGAGGCGTCCATCACTCTATATGGTAATGAGACTTTCCTGTGGCATGATTCTTCCTTGGATCATTTGACTTTCACTTGAGACACAGGAAGTCTCGTTCAGGTTGGAATTGAACTAAAAGTAAAGTTAGCAGCTTGGTTAATGGTAGCCAATGGGTTTGGCCAAGCTCTATAGCCAAGATCAGCATAGGTAAAAGGTTATTCATGGATGTCACTGCTCCTAATGCCAACAATAGGGATAATGTGAGATGAATGAAAATGGTCTCTACTCCGGCATCTTCCTGGCATCATTTGAAATCTGCTGTTTAACATGGTACTAGACCAGGTTATTCAATCAGATCACGTCATGTGCCGGATACAGTAAACTTGAACCTGCTGTGTCTCAAGCTGAGCGTTCGAAAAGATGTGCCGAATCCAGCCTGAGGGTTATTGAACGTATGGATCAATTCTCAGTAAGATGCGTTAGCAGTGACTTGAGGTATAACATAGTTTGTTTGCTGTTTAATAATGTGAACAATGAACTAATCGGACCAACAAGTCACCGACACACAAAAATCTCCATAGTCCCAAATTTCAGAACCAAAGTTCTTTCTTTCTTTGCTAATATTTGCTAGGTGTTCAAGGAAATCCCGATTATGTGTCTGGCCCAAACTCTAGGTTACTTGACCTAGTGGTAATAGGGTTAAAATAGAAGGATCTAGATTCCTATTCAATGTACGATTACTTTCCTTGTATGATTGAGATTCTATGTATTGTAATCCTCTATATAAAGAGGCCCCTATTATCAATGAGAATACACAGCAAATTCCTCTCAATTTCAGTTTCTCTACAACACGTTATCAGCACGAAGCCCTAACCCTGAAACAAATAGCCAAAACCCTAAATCCGAATACAAAGCCTTGAAACCTTTCGACCCCCGCAGTACAACTTGAAGCTCTCGATCCCAGGAGCCCAGAACCGCCGGCGGCATCACCGGAACCGGCCGGAAAATCACCGAACCGGTCTCCAGAAAATAAAAACAACCTCTGCCCGGTTCGCATCCTTCCAGGTCACCTTCCACAGTCATATTTGGCCAGCAGTGGAATCCTGAGGCCATAATCCTTCACCGAAAAAACCATTGCCAGAACCGGCCGGAAAGTAGCCGGACCGGCCTGCAGAAGCGCCGCACATACCTGAACCGCGGTGACTCCCAGATCACTGCCTTATTCCCAGCCCAGCATCAGTCCGGCCCAAGTCAAGAAAAAAGAGAGGCGTGGCCCAGAAAGAAGAAGAGAGAGGCGGGCCCCAGACTCTGACGCAGCCCAGCCCAGAGAAGGATAAGGGCAGGCCCAAGGTTGTGTGGCCCACTGCAGAAAAGAAAAAAAAACAAAAAAAAAAAAGGGAGACCAGCCCAGAAAGTCAACGGCCAGAAGAAGTCAACTGTCCAGCCCACTGGTCAACCACCTCTGGTCAACTTTTCCGGCGACCGCCGGCCACTTTCCCGGCGACTTTTCCAGTCATTTTCCGGCGACTTTTCCTGGCACTTTTCCGTCGACTTTTTCCGGTCAAATTTCCGGCGACCTATTTCGAGGTATTTTTTACTAAACGTTCCCGTTTTTTTAGAGCTTTTTTAATTCAATTTCTCTTCTTTTTCGGGGACTTGCAAACTCCCTTCTTCTACCCCCCTTTCTTCATCATAGGGGAGACTTAATTAAGCCGAACTGTGGGGGTTCGTGCTCACTCCAAGCTTAGAGCTTGTAGAGTCCTCCAAACTTAGAGTTTGTTGAGAAGTTATGATCGACTACAAACACATCATTGTTTCGATCTAATCCAACCCCTCTTGGAATCGAATTTCTTGGAAGCGACTAAGCTCGGAAATTCCTAATTTCTTGGAAGCAACTACGCTCAGAAATTTTATATGTTTTCGTGGTAGCCTTTTACGCTCCGAAACTAACCTTTTTTCTTGTTCTCTTTCAGGATGAATAACCTGAACAAATTGGACTTTGCTCCATTGGGAACAACTGGCTCTGAATATCACAGGTGGGTTCGTGATGTCCGCCAGCATCTCAAGGCCGATGGAATCCTAGATACGATTCTCGAGCCTAGCCAGGACGTGCTAACTGTTGAGCAAGCTCAAGCTTTGGAAGCAAATAGAGCAGCCTTAGAGGCAAATAAGGCGAAAGCCATCATCCTAATGACTCGTCATATGAATGATTCGCTCCAGTACGAGTGTCTGGCCATGTTGGTGGCGCCACCAACACTAAGAGCCATCTAAATGACGCTTTCAAAGCGCCTCAATCAATGGAGTTTGAGCAAAGAGATGTATGTTCTCAATGTGGAGTGTCTGATTATTGGGCACACACTTGTAGAGCTCGTGAAGAACTTGTCACCGCCTACAAAGCATATTTGTGAAGCAAGAGAAGCTCACTATGTAGAACAAGAAGATCAAGAAGATGATCTAGAGTGAAGGGTTGAAGACTACAAATTTGGCTGGGATCAATAGATCGCCAATTCTGTTTAAGTCTTTATTTTCCAAGAGATGTAATAGGCAATTGCCACACTATGTAGTAAATGCTATTGGTTTAGCTTTTCTTCACATAGGCTCATCCAAAATGAGTGTGATGTCTAGGAAGGTTTTGAGATAAGTGGTACTTAAGCGAGCTTTGCTCCACCGACATCTCTCTACTCACCTGGTCATATTTATTTTGGAGTTACCGAAAGAAGTCAAACGACTACCATTGTTTTGCATTAGCTAGCATTTTGGATTAGATTTTCTTTGGTCAAAGAGACAATGATGTAACTCCGTTGGCTTATGAATAAAATTTCGAGTTCTTTTCATTATGACTCCATTTTGATTCTGAGCATATGACTTTTGTGACTACGATGGCTGGGCCATCAGTATTAATTCAAGGACATGGAATAGCCCAAGTTCTACTTGCCAAATGGCACCTTAATTACTGTCACAGAAACTCTCTACGCTCCTAGGGCCAATCGCACCTATAAATAGCCAACGGATTCCATGCGAAAACACATGTAGAGAACGGAAATGAGTTCCTTTGCAATACCTCTAATGATTGCGAACAAAGGCGCATCTTAGAAAAGTTTATGTGTCTCTCTAGTGGACTCTATGTCACTATTCGAGCTATTAATCCAATAAAAGTTATGAGAGAAGATCTCTTGGATTTAGACACATATTGGCTTTGTCACGACAGGATAGGTCATCCTAGTCATGATATGATGATCCGTCTACGAAAGACTTCACATGGACATCTTTTCTCTCGAGCGAAATGAAGCATGAATCAAAAGTTGATTCCTGGACTAAGTGTGACCGACGCTGCTGCCTAGGGCACTGCCTCCGTCCACCACCAGCTTAGGGCTGGCGTAGTCCCTATCCATGACGCCATGGATGGCGTCCATCATGGTGATGGCGCCCCAGGTGATGATGCAATCACCAACTTGCTTCAAAATAGTGTTTCAGACGCTCATGCCCAACCAAAATTCTCATTGGTTGCTTCTAAAGCCTCTCGCTCTTTTTACAAAGCCCGTTCCTTAGGGAAATTAGGACTGAGACCGTCCTATGCAAAGGATATGAAAATACTCATTATGTTCTTACATAGAATCCGTAGGGATTCTGTGGACTGATTCCACCAACTTGCGGACGTTTAAATATCTCATGATGTTGGTTGATATGCCAACACGCTGGTCCCGTGTTGTGCCATTGTCCACCTGTAATGCTGCTTATGGTGCACTCCTAGCACATATTATACAACAACGGGCTCACTCCCCGGATCATCCTATTCCGTCAATTGGACTTGACGATGCTAGAGAGTTTACATCGAAGACTTTCGATGGTTATTGCATTGGGACTAATGTTGGACATTATATTCCCATGAACACACCCACATGGTCTCGCGGAAACGACTACGATGGTAGTCCGGACATTGGTAATGCGCACCAATTTCCTTATATCCCCCTGGGATGATGCAATATCGCATGCAGCCATGCTAATTCGTCTACGACCTACCGCCACTCAATGTCTCTCTGCGTTACAGCTAGTGACTGGGTACAAGTATTTTGTACTTACGCACATTTGAGTGAGCCATTTATGTGCCAATTGCGCTGCCACAGCTCACTATGATAGGTCCTCATAGACGAATGGGCAACTACGTTGGATTTGAGACTCCAACTATCGTCCGCCACTTAATGCCCTTGCTAGGCGATCTCCTTACCGCTAGATTTGCGGATGTCACTTTGATGAGACAGTCTTCCCGTCGTTAGGGGGAGATACGAACACGAATGTTCAACAGGAACGACAGGAATTGTCGTAGTTTGTCCCCACTATGTCTCATCTTGATCCCTGTTAAAGTGACGAGATCACACAAATATGCTGCAAACATGCCTGCAAGGAAGGACGTCCCTACGAGAGGACGTAGCGCCACCCTATACGGAGGTAGGCATGGCGCCAACGCCAAAGAATGTGGCACTCTGGCGTTACAGGCCATGGCCCCAGCTAGGATGCATGGGAGGCCCGTGGGTTTCGAAGGATACTTTGGCACACTCCAATCCTTTGATCATCGACACTCAAAATCCGTCTCATGAGTATCTTCCGGGTTATGGTTATCGTTGGGGGACGCCTCAACGTCAGAACCTATTCCTGAGAATATAGAGCTCTATGAAACTTACACTAGTGTACATGAGACGTGGGATAAAAACTCCATCATAATTGATGATGTAGTCACGCATTTCGTTGCGCATGAGTTTGTTGAGTCTGATGATATCGAAACATGCTCCGTTGATGAATGAATGCCAACTCAGAGAAATTTGGCCTAAATGGAAAAGATGCGATCCAGGTTAAGATGGATTCTCTAACGAAGAGGAAGGTTTTCGAGCTAGTGATGCCAACACCTCCTAACATAAAAACCTATTGACTACTGGGTCTTCGTTAGAAAGCGTGATGAGAAAAAGAGATGGCAATCTGGCCTTATGGCGCAAGGCTTCTCACAAAACGCCCTGGAATCGACTACGATGAGTCATATTCTCTCGTAATGGATGTCATTGCACTCCACTACCCTATCAGTTTGGTAGTTTCCGAATAACTGAACATGCAGCTTACAAATGTGGTCACTACGTATCTTTATGGGGATCTAGATACGGAATATAAATGAAAGTTCATGGTGAACTTCATTTACCCAAGTCAAGTGGCTCTAGACCACGGAGCGCGTTTTACAAAGAGGTTGAAACGCTCACTAAGATGACTACTTGATTGGGAAGGGATATGCCCACGCATTTCCATAACAAGTTTCGGATTCTATCGCGGTTCATGTTGGACATGATCTTCATTAGAAGCCCTTAAAGAGTTAAGGGAAACCGCTGAACACTTGAAATCCGATTTTGAGATGAAGGATTATGGGAGAACACGATTATGTCTCGGTTTGGAACTTGAGCATCGTGTTGATAGATGCTTAGGCATTTTGACAAGGTCAAACCTTCAAGCACCCCCATGATCGTCCGTAGTCTTGATCCTGAAAAGGATCCTCTTCGTTCGAAGGATGATGACGAAGATGCGCTAGGGGCAGAAATGCCCTAGTTAAGTACAATAGGCGCATTATTGTACATAGCTCAATGCACAAGACCGGACATCTCATTTACCATGAACTTGTTAGCTAAGATATAGCTCTGCGCCAACGCGACGCCATTAGATTGGTGTAAAAGATATCTTTCAGTACTTGAGATGTACGATTGATATGGGCTTGTTCTATCCCTACAGAGAGATGATGGATTCGGACCCATCACACACCAGGAACGCCGCCAACACTCGCCTGCGTCCACTATCCCCATCCCAAAACGACATGTGTTTTGGAAGGTTTAGCTGATGCTGGGTATCTCTCTGACCCACACAAAGGTCATTCCCAAAATGGTTAAGTGTTCACCATGGGTAAAGACCGTGATATCTTGGAGGTCTACAGAAATAGACCCTAGTCGCTATATCTTCGAACAATGCAGAGATCATTGCCTCTTCACGAAGAGGTTAATGAATGTATATGGATTGGATCCATAATTACGCCTGTTCGAACAATTGTGGTTTGAAGTCTACCACAGATGAGCCTACGAGCATTTAGGATAATGCTGCTTGTTTTGAACAAATGAAGCAAGGCTACATCAAAAGCGACAACACCAAGGATAATCAGCAACAACAGACTCTCCTCAAGATCAAAGTGAACTAGGTTCAATCTGAGGACAGTGTGGCAGGCTTGCTCACCAAGTCATTGCCTAAATTTCACTTTCGAGAAACATGTTGGTAGCATCGTTTACGGAGGTTATCCGAACTCCCATGACCGTAGTCATCAGGGGGAGATGCAGACATCAGGGGGAGATGTCTACATGTATGGTCTCGAAACGTGAAGGGTGTGTTGTGCTCTTTTTCCCATTCGACCGAGGTTATTTTTGTCCCACTGGGTTTTTGTTACTCGGCAAGGTTTTTAATGAGGCAACGAGAGAAGCACCACGTTTGGACGACACAAGGGGGAGTGTTCAAGGAAATCCCGATTATGTGTCTGGCCCAAATTCTAGGTTACTTGACCTAGTGGTAATAGGGTTAAAATAGAAGGATCTAGATTCCTATTCAATGTACGATTACTTTCCTTGTATGATTGAGATTCTATGTATTGTAATCCTCTATATAAAGAGGCCCCTATTATCAATGAGAATACACAGCAAATTCCTCTCAATTTCAGTTTCTCTACAACACTAGGAACAATAAATAAAAAAAAAGAGAGAGATAGAGAGAAAGCTCTTTTTTTCTCTCTTTGCTAATATTTGACAAAACCTATATGCATGGTGGCACTAGTAATGCTCTGTGCTTCGTGTATATGCATGGATTACTCTTTAAATCTCCTCTTTGACACGTACGTGCTTTGAGATCAGTACGTGTCGTCCACTTCATCTTCTTCATCCTCTGTTTCTGTATATATAACGCACTCTTCTCTTGGGAACAATCACATCTCTCACTATCTTTTCTCTGTTTTCATACTTCACGACTTGATTAAGCAATCATGGTCATGGGGAGGAAGTGTCTGGGTCTTCTCCTTGTGCTCTTCGTTGTCTTGGCTTCACGTAAGTCTTACTCATCTCTAGCTCACTTCCTCTTATCAGATATTCTTTTTCATTAGTGATCAGTATATAATGTGGGTGTGTTTTATGTTATATGCAGAAGAGGTGGTGGTGCCGAGTGAGGCTAGGGTTTGCGAGTCAAGGAGTCATGGATTCCATGGGACTTGTATTCACCACAACAACTGTGCCCTCGTCTGCCGTAACGAAGGCTTCCCCGGTGGTAGATGCCGTGGATTCCGTCGCCGCTGCTTTTGCACTCGAAATTGTTGAAGCCTATAGCATTTCTGGCTAAGAGTACTTGTGCGTCGATCTATGTACATCTAGGCTAGCTTTTAATTACGACTTGCAGCATTTCTAATTAATTTGGTGCTTTTGTGCTCTAGTGTTGGTCATGTCGTGTGCTGAAATATTGATGGAAATATATAATAACACAACAGTCTAAATAGAATAATACTCTGGTGCCAGAACTTGAAGTTTGAAGGAAAAATGTGGGTGAAAACCTTACAGCAACATAATTCCAAGTGTTTGAAGGAAAATAGGGTTTGATTATAAATACTATAATTAGAAATGATAGCTAAGCTATCTAAATACTAAATTAGACTCTTACAATACAATTCCAAACTAGACTGCTTTATAAAACAAACCTGTAACCCAGTCAAGCGTGGAGATTTAGCCCATATTATTCAGGGAAGAAGAATACGTACGTCCGGGGAACACATGAATCTCAAGAGTTGAAGATTACAAAAAAATTGAAAAATCATGTATGCAATCCAAGATTTAGGGGACATAAATTCCTTCAATAATTTGCACATTTTTCAGTATGTTTTGTATGTTTTAACTTTTGGGCAAAAGATTTTTGATTCCTCACATAACATTAAATGATGTTACCTTTTTTGGCCGGTACGTAGAAAATCTCAAGTACAGTTTCTCCCAAAGATGTACATGTACGTAGTACGTTGGCAAAGGTGTTGAGT
Source organism: Rosa rugosa (assembly GCF_958449725.1). Classification (NCBI taxonomy): domain Eukaryota; kingdom Viridiplantae; phylum Streptophyta; class Magnoliopsida; order Rosales; family Rosaceae; genus Rosa; species Rosa rugosa. The sequence goes on from NC_084823.1 coordinate 13,980,736, forward strand.
TCGAAGATGGGGAACCTGCTTACGATGACTATGGTTGCTACAATTTTGCTACGTCCCTTGCTATTATATGTCGATTACCCAACTGGAGAGAAAAATACACTGTAGAAGGAGTATTTCTCTACAATGTATGGTTGAATGACAGTACTTCAATGACAATTACTCCATATACCAAATTGGGGTCAAAGTTTCGACGACCCAAACTTTTTGCCTCCATTATAGAGATGAAACATGCAAACTATCAGTCAAACTGGAGACTTATGGAACTATGGATAGTATTCGATTGGAAAACTAAATCTTCAGTTCATGGTCAAGTTCTTCACCATCTCCTCCGTATCTTCTATATTGGCCTTCGCGATGTTTGCCACCATCATGTCCTCCTCAGATCTCCCACCCAGTGTTACCAACCGTCTCTCTAACTCTATCATACAAATTACTTATGCCCTTGCTTTTGCTTAAGAGTCGCAATATGGATTAAGTTGATGCAACCTATGGATGTGCTTAATGCTTCAAGACCAATGATGTTAGTTAACTAACCAATGAAATCAATCCCACTTATCACGATCTAATGGATGGCAAGACCAAAATGGTCACCGGCTGGATCAAGAAATCCCTTACTCCTGTTCTACTCTTTCACCACCTGATCATGACATCATGTGTAGCAAAGAGATTTGCGTCACAATCACAGAACCACAACCAGAGTTGATCAGCTGGTGAAAGAGTAGGTGCAGCATGCAAACTTTGCGAGAACGGCAGGTGTAAGAGAGTCGTCGATCCAGCCGATGATCATTTTGGTCTTGAGCATACGTTATAAGAGGGACTGATTTCATTGGTTAAATGACCAGCAGCATTGGTCTTGAAGCAAGGAGGGAATGATATGTGCAGATCAGAGGGAATAATATGTACGATCTAGCAGTTTGATAAAGAGATGGTAATACTGGGTGAGTGATCAGAGGAGGACATGGTGGCAAACATGGCGGAGGCCATTATGGAACATACGGTGGAGTAGTCGTGTGAGGATTTAGCAGCCATAGGGAGATAGAACTATGGTTGAGAAAGACAAAAAAATTTGTTGTCGGACTTGGCTCTCGATAGTCGATACCATTAAGCAAAGATGAATGTATGCGTTTTCAAGTAGACTTCAACTGTAGCAGTCGATATGCTTACATATTACTAATCAGTAACATCTCAAATACAATTATATTAGGATTCTGAGAGTATATATCGAACTTATCAACAAAAGACCTATCTAAAATGGTAGTAGCCGATAAGAACACAGAGGGAGAGAGAGAGAGTTAATCTATCTCTATCTAGAACAGAAGTATCTGATAGTAAAGAGTATATCACTTGACAGAAATAAGCCATGCCTTGAACATAGGTTTATGATTGCAACCCAACCCAAAGGAACGTACTTGCTACCGTATTTCGGCGAAATCAAGGTTACGTGCCTACCTTATTGTTTTGCTCATTAATTACGTGCTTCGTCAAACAGTGATCGATCGATGCTTGTTCCTCTTGGTTGATTGACATTGTATAATTTGTATTCATCAAGATGTTTCGGTTTTTGAATTTGGCGCCACGTCCTGGCTCCCCCTCGTTTCCTTCCTTTTCTAATGAAACTTCATGCAAATTATGGTCTAACCACCGAAGAAAAAACACTCACCACCGACACACGAAAATCCGAAGTTCAAAACTTCCACTTGGGTTGAAAAGGAGGGCAGTTTTCTCGTGAGAGAACATGGCTTTCTTCATCTGAGTTTCATATATATGGACAAAGCCACAAGTTAATTCACAAATGCGAAGGTGGCAGTAGTAGCATGTGCTCTCTGTATGCATCGATTGTTCTTCAAATCGTCTCTCAATGACACGTTCGTGCACTCAGAGCAGTACGTGTCGTCCGTTTTGTTAGAATCATTATGGACTAGTCACACATTAACATAAAGTAAATTGATAATTAGCTTAATGTCAAAATTAGTTTAACATGGACACAAACTATAAACCAATACTTGTAGCTTAATGAAAAAGTGTATCAATTCATTAAGGCTAGTAATCCAATTCTTAGTCTGCAAGAAATGCTACAATCAAGTGTTGCATTAAGAATCTAACTAGGAGACCTAATCCGATATGAACTACTTTGATGGAAAGCTTCTTGAGGTTTAAGCCACCTATATAAATAGATGAATTGGTCCCTGTTGCTACCACGAGATTTTGCATAAATTCTGTCCGTTGAGAAGCAAAGTTGGTAAGCAACAGAAGGCTATATTCAAGTGATTGTGATTTGCAGTACTTCAGAGATGGAATCCATGCCAGTAATAGCTGAAGGTAAGCCTTGATCCTTGTACGAATGTTGTCGAGCTTATGTGCATATGATTGTGAGCATGATTGTATGGTTTTACACGGTTCATCTCCCTCATCTCTTATCTTTTTCTCTATAAAGCACACTCTTCTCCTGGGAACGATTATCATTGATCAGTTTAAATATATATCTCTCTTCAACTTCACTGCCCTAATTAAGCATCATGATCATGGGTAGCAAATGCCTTGGTCTTTTCTTTCTGCTCGTCAGTCAGTCACTCACAATTTCCAATTTTATTGCATACCTAAATGATTATATATGCTTGCAGAAGATGTAGTGGTGCCAAGTGAGGCAAGGATTTGTGAATCGAGGAGTCATGGATTCCATGGGATTTGTATTCACCACCACAACTGTGAGTTTGTGATTATGTCTGCCGGAACGAAGGCTTTCCCGGTGGAAGATGTCGTGGCTTCCGTCGCCGTTGCTATTGCACTTGAAATTGTTGAACGTGCATCCCTCCATCGACCACTCGACATTGCAGTTTGCATGTGCACGTAGCTATCATTTCTAATTAGTCTTTTGGGAGAATATTACAGATGGTCACTCAACTTTTACCTATTCGATACTTTGGTCACTCACCTTTTAAATATATCACTTTGGTCACTTAACTTTAACTCTGTTATTCACTTTAGTCACTTCGTTAATTTTTTTCATTAAAAAAAAATTATTTGCCACAATATTAATGATATTTTCGTCCAACCAATTGTGAATTATTGAGAAATCTGTATTAGAATGATTGGGAGAAGTGATTAAAGTGAGATAGAATGCCCCTTGGGTGATTAAAGTGATTGACAGAGTAATAGTTGAGTGACTAAAGTGATATATTTGAAAATTGAGTGACCAAAGTATTGAATGAGTCATAGTTGAGTGACCATTTGTGGAATTCTCCCTAGTCTTTATGCATCTGTAAGTATTTCTAAATGTTCATGTCGTATCATGTGTATTGCTATAAATAAAAAGAACAGTGGAAACTGTCTTAGAGTGGTTTAAATTTTGAATTTTTAATTCGTAGTGTTGGAAGGAAACTTAGAAACCAGTTTGCAGGCCTCGGGTTCTCTCATGATTAGAAAACTACAAGTGAAATGTACTGGCATTAATTAGGTTCTTGTTTGTAGTTAAACCTTAATCACCTTCAGCTATCCTCTCTTAACGACTACACATATTATACATACATCTAAAGACGAAAGACTGTTCACAAGGACTGCTCGTTCGGATGATCTGTATTGATTGTCTCTTCTGTAGCAACATCTGTACACCGACATCGACTCTTGGGATTTTGTTGAAACAGAAGAAAAGAAAAGA